>NC_091099.1:17037327-17337844 GCF_024713975.1 Paralichthys olivaceus | reverse complement strand
TACTCTAAAACCTCATAAATCTTTGTTTACCATTTATTATAGATGTTGTAGATATAAAATGAAGCTTGTTGTGCTACTACATGTCCTACATTCCTTACTGCCTGTGCAAGTTGTTTTTGTTGAACTGCCTTCCCTATACTTGTTCCCATCGCTTTTTTATATGATATGATCTGAGTCTTTTTCCGAGGGGGAGATCAAGATGCACCCTGCGTCTGTTTGCATCTTTGAGTGGAGAGTTCACCATGTTGAGAGCTGTCAAAACCAGAAAAGTGGGAATTACGTCGGCCGTGAACTGTGACTCTCCATGTGGTGTTATCTTGTAGTATTTTGATCACGCACATGAACTGATATAACATTTTATTTCATTCTCTCTGACCTTGTTTATGTCTGAGTGACAAATGTTTAAGCTCCATAACCATCTTTCTCTTGTGTGATGGAATTATTTACTCTTAATAGCTGTTGCTTTGTGTTGCATCCTAATCCTCACTGCCCTTGTTGCACATGTCCTGCTGTGTCCGTCTGTCTGTGGTCCGACTGTCCTGCTTAACTGCTTCTCTGGGGCTCAGTGTTTTTCCCCACAGTCTGTGTTTCAGTATGTGCTGCTCTGTACATAATAAATCCCACTAAATCCTTTGCTTTCTGACAAATGGGACTACACAACTTCGACTACAAGACCTTTTGTTTACATGCTAACCTCTGTCACTTCTTTACTTTTGATACTGGCTATTCACAGTATCAGAGTTGCAGTGGTCTCAAGAACAGAAGCCTGAGGTCGGCTCTGTTTACATTTGGATAACCCCAGTTTCAGTGCAGGATGGTTATACTCATGGAAAGTTCAACCTACCCCCAACCCTACTTTGTATTTTGAAATAAACTAAAATAAGACAATATCTCAAATTACCCTGAACTATATTACACTAAATCTATTTTACAACAGTTCACCTGTTTCTTTCATGAGTTCATTTACTTTGATTATCTCAGTTTCTTTCTTTGTCTTTTTATTCTGGGTGTTTTCCTCTGTTCACCAGTCTCACTCTGCTTCTCGTGATAAATAAAACTCAAATTCCGTGTCCCTACATAAAATCCTTTTATACAAACACATGCTTAATGTGCTATAGTGATGCAATAGACTGTCTTATCACAGCAGTTAATATATTACATGCAAATCTATGCATCAGTAGATTAAGAGTTAAAACCACTTATGTAACGGTAGTGATTATTTAATGCAGTCTGGTGTTATGCTATGGTTTCGCCAGTCATGCTCCTGCATCAGAAAGCTGTTAGTCAGACAGACAGAAGTTTTAAAACGTTTATCTTTCGCATTTCTGTACTTCACTCTGCCATTTGTCATTTATTGTCTGACATGTAAACCTTGTATACCTGCAATGACAATAAACAAAAATACATTTTATTCATTGTTTTTTTGTCTTCTCTGGCAGAGCCCATAGTGAGGAACGGTCGTCCTCCGTCTGCCCACAGCGTGCACTCCTTCCTCCATCAGTACACAGGATCCTTCAAAAAGCCACCGCTGCGACGACCTCAAAGTGTTATCGGAGGAGGCCTCGGGTCTCTCATGGTCATGCCTCGCAATGGCAGTCGCCTTGGTGAGACACACACGCACACATCCACATACACTTTTTTGTGACTTTAAACAGAGGTTTAGTGCAAGGGATTTATTTTGTGTGGAATTTGTAGAATGTGTGTAGATGCTAGTGGCTAAATGTTATTCTATATTAAAATCTAAATGTGAAGCTGTTAGATTTAGCTGTCTAATAGCTACAAGTGGAATATCCTCAAAACATGTCAGATCCTTGTCTTACACTTTCTACTGAGTCAGCTGAACCTTCATACTCTAAGTGATATATTATGTGTGAATTACGTGCTGAAACTAACATTGCCGCAGGCAGATGTCAGCACAGACGCACATAAATATCAGTTAAATCATTCCAGATTTTACATTCAGCCGCACTGTAAAGAATTTGTTAAAATATTGAGCCATAGAATAATAGTATGAGCTCTAAAGAAAACCAGTTGCTTGGATTGTGAGCCCATGTACAATATTTATACAGTTTTCATAATATAAACATAAAGCCTGGAGAAGATGACAGTGTGTTTCATCCTGTATGAAACCTGAGTTTGTTTGAGAGGTGGGGAAATGAGCTTGATATATGGATTTGTCTAAAGCCCTGTGGCACTGGAGTATATTAAATATATCAGTCAAACTTATTAAATCTAATATACTTTGCATTCACATCATGTGTTCAACACAGCCGGCAACGAGATAAGCACAAAGGATATGGTAAAAGTAAATTAAAGTAAGTGATTTAAGTCAAGTGTATTCAATATGCCACCTTTCATAGAGCAGATCACAATGTGCTTCACAAAACAACAGTTTTTACAATTAAAGAATTAGACAAAGCATTAGCACCCAAAAAACACTTCGATACCAGTGCTCAATTGACTGGTTGGAGATGTACATCTGGCCATGGAGTGCTCTGTATGTTAGAATGAGAACCTTCAAATGAATTCTGAATGTAAGGGGATCCAATGTAAGGAATATAGACTGGGTGTGATATAGGTCATCTTGCTGGAACCAGTCAGCACTATTGCTGCAGTGATCTGGACCAATTGTAGGCGGTCCAGATACGATCTGCTGAGGCAGGTGAAGTCTAAGCTGTTGCTGAGCCCTGACCTGTTTTCACACAGACCTGCTCCATCTCCCAAACTCAACCCCTTATCCTTCTTTGCGCTCTCTAACTTTGTCTCCCTACTCCAGACATCGTCCACGAGAACCTGAAGATGGGGTCCGATGGGGAGAGCGACCAGGCATCAGGGACGTCCTCAGACGAGGTGCAGTCACCCACAGGTGTTTGTCTGAGGAACCGAGGGAACAGACGCATCTCTGCAGAGGTGAAATATGAGTCTCTCTTGTTGTCAGACTTTCTTTGTCCTTGCACAGACTTCCTGCTTTTTGAAATACTAATTATTTTGTGGGGTGTGAGTCACCGGCTACATTTGTACAAGCTCTGACGTCTGAATATGTTATGGTTATGAATCACGACACATCTGTTTATCTGGGTTATACCTGGGCTAGTGGTTCATCCTCCACATTGTCATTGAAGGTCTGTTTAATATAATTCAATGGAAAGCTTGAACGATCAGTCAGTATGTCAGTATTTAACAAGGGACATTTTTTCCTCTGTAAGACACAGTATCTAATGATGTGTGTGCTGCAGCTTCACTTGGAAACTGAGCGTTGTCATGTCTTCATGAACACGCAGCTGCCCACATAATCTTAGCATAAGACATACACATTCATGTGCAAATACATATGTACACTGACTCCACATACTGTACCTCTAAACATAGTTTTGAATCTCTTCACTACCACCTACACCCACTAACCTTTCTGTCTCTCTCTCTCACACACACACACACACACACACACACACACACACACTGGTAGTTACATAATGTCAACACATTATGGAAAGACTTTTGCTGTGACAATTTTTTTGTTTTGTATTTGAATTTACATTTCATGCCACAATGAGGATGTTATGTTTGCGTAAGGAAGCATCATTATTCCAAAATAATGATTTAACATTTGAGAACAAAAACAAGCCTCTGTAGAGATAAAATGGTCGTGGCTCCAGTCATACTGAGGCTGATTTAGTGGAGCATATTTGAAGTCAACCACGCACACAAATGGAGAACGTGATCAGGAGTGAAAGCTCTAGTCCTGTTGGGCCAAAGCGACACAAAAGGCAGCAAGAGGAGAAATTACACTGAAGGTTGTGGGCTGCTCAGGGAGGTTAATTTGACTTTTGCAGATTTCAATCAGCTTTCTATGTGTGTTTCCATAGTAATGACAGGAAATCTGATGGATGGAATCTGATGAAGACATACATTTGAAGTGTGTAGTTGGTGTTTAGTTTGTCCAGTTTAGACTGTTTAAAAATAAAACATGGCTGCTTCCGTATAGAGGACTCGCTCCCTATGTAAATATAAAGTATTTAAATTTCAAGGGTCCATTTTAGGGTAAAGAAAACAACAATTTGTACAATTTAGATGAAACACACTAATGAAAATCACTTGGATTATTATATATCCAGTTTCAGCCAATAGATCCCTTTCACCTAAATCTTACAACCTGGACCTTTAAATCCATCTTAATGACTACTAATGGGATTTTAGGGATGTACACCTGACTGCAGTGTCAGGGTGACTGTGGGATAGTGAAAGTGAAATGTCACTGAAGGTTAACCTTGACATGTTGATGATTTTATTCATTTCAACATCCTCAAACATACAAAGCATTTGTTTTGGAAATTTATTTATGATCATATATCATTTTTACATATTAAATTCCCCTGTCTGTGTGGTAGAGGTTGACAATTGGACAATAGGCCAGTGAAGTGTGTGTTGCTTAGCACCTGCTGGTTCATTACAGGAGGAAAAAGTCTTGTGATTGAAGAAGACACACTTCTCCTCTTCTTACAGTGTTTATCAGTCACTGTGATTGCAGCAGGATCTCTGGGGGTTTCTGATTTTGAGCAGACAAACCAAGACAGACAGAAAAACAACACCCTCTAAACGTGCAGTTAAGCAGCTTACTCCATTTGGGGCCATACCCACAATCACGCGTGTGCACACACACACACACACACACACACACCCACACATTCACAGACATTACACGTCACCTCTCACTGTGCCTTTGCAAGCAGCGAACCTCACACTTCCTGTGACTGTTTCACAACAAGAAGATGTTGAGCAGAAGCACATACACACACGCACACAGTTACACTCAGATTCTTTCTTGCAGCCCAACAAACACTCTGCATTGTTTTTAACTGATATAAGCAGCATGATGGAGCGCAGTGTTGCTGTTGATGAAGTGATCAAGCAATACATTCACTGTGCAGCCTTGCTTGCTGTCTCTATGCTGCAGTGACTCTCAAAGGAGGGAGAGTAGAAGAGGGTGAGGACGAATGAGGAAGTCCTTCCGTTTATGGTCAGGCAGTGGATTGGTGGATTGGATCTTGCTGCAGAGGAAGTTGTGCTGTTTTGGGATTACATCACAAGGATTACTGTAATACGGTCCAGATGGGCTCCTGTTGTAACAGATTAGGCCTGGTTGATTGGACAACGAGAGGAGGGTGGGGGGTGCAAAGGTCAAGTGATGGATGGCATCACTTGCTCCGATGGCAAACTACCAATCCTGGTTCTGCACACAGACACTCTGGAGCAGCAGCGCTGGGTGTAATGATCAAAATTTAAAAAACACAGATGCACATTGTGGCAGCGTGTGCTCAAGCTGAAAGGCTGTTATTTACATGTATGCGACTTAATGTTTTTTTCATTTCCGATTAATCTGCCACCAAATTTTTTTTCCAAAAATAATAGAAAGTAGAGAGAAATTTCTGTCAGTTTCCTTAAGCCTGTGTTATTCTTTTAGTTTGCTTGTTTTGTCCCAACACAAGAAAACTGAAAGATATTTAAAAAAAAATTAATAACAGCATCTAACTATTTTTATTTGAGAAGTTAACACATGCTTGTTTTTAAGCAAGATTACACAAAAACTCCTGGGCAGATGACCATGAAACTTGCAGAATGGTTCAACCAATTCATGAACATTTTGAGGCTTTTTTGACAATTTTACTGATGCAGAGTATAATTCGTGGGTCGTGGTTAAAATGAAAAAATCCGACATATTTAGGGAACTGATTGTGTGAAATGTGGTGCAGCTTGATTGAATTTATAGGGCATTGATGGAGGTATACGTTCGACTGAGTACCATTCTAGGTATTATATTGGATTACTGTTGGTAAACTGTTCAGGTAATTTGCAGCCAACTCCCCAAATGTGAGGCCTTGCTGCTGTTATTAGTCGAGTCACTGTCATGGCTCATCTGTCCAGGATTTCTCAGTTACACATTCATGAGAGAGCTTGTTGTTCAAATGTGGAAAGTTCAGAGTTGCATATTATTGTATTTCAGTGAGGGGGGCAGAGCAGTCGAGTGAAACTAAGTGTCCAGTGTTACCTCGGGGGGCGGGGGGGTGGACCGGATTAACAGTAATCTAACAAATAGAGGAAATGCATGATGGGAAGAATCCAGACATTTCATTGTAAGTGTGTGTGTGTGTTTGATTTTTACATAACAACTCATTAGATTCATGATTTAATACTTTGTTGCTCTGGCAAAGACTTTACCCTGAACTCTTAAAGGGCCCCCTACAGGAAGCCTTTCTCATGTGCACAGTCTGCTGCACAGAACTGTATAGAAGCATGCGGCTACACGTGTATTTACACACACACACACACACACACACACACTGCCCTCTCTGTTGGCCAGTGAGGCCGAAAGCTGGCTGTATAATGCTGGTTCTTACAGATTCTACTTGTTTACTCTGGATCTCTGCCATTTTGTTGCTAATCAGTGGTATTTATTCAGAGCTTACGCTGTTTGCTGAGAGTTAACTCCGTTTTCTCAGGGTTTTACACTATGTGGACACAAATTGAGTCTCTGTTGTGTGTCTCTCTATGTGTTTCCAGGACCTGAACAAACGTCTGTCTCTCCCGGCCGACATCCGGATACCTGATGGTTACTTAGAAAAACTGCAGCTGAGCAGCCCGCCCTTCGACCAGCCGCTGAGCCGACGCTCCCGCAGAGCATCACTGGTGAGAGAGAAAGAAAGGCAGCGAGGGCGAGGAGTTACAGAGAGAAAGAGGGATACACAGGAGTACTCATATTTCTGAACTAGGTGAAGTGGAGAATAGAGAAGCTGATGTTAAGAGAGGGAGTAGTTAAGAGATATACAGTACATATATAAATAACAGCATCAGTATATGTTGACCAGAGACCTAAAAACATTTGACACAGTTTTGAATGACATGATGTTGTTTTCCCTTGAAAGTTTTTGATTAAGCTTTTGAGTTTTTGGTTAATCCAGCTAATTAAATAACCAAACAAATCATCACATAAAACCAAATCAATCAAAACCAATGTTGCCATAAAGAGATGTTTTAAATGTCATTGTCCAATAATGCAGGCATTAATAGAAAAGTATCTTTCACATGTTTTTAACACACAAAAGAATACCTTACATAAAATGCAAAGACTGAATATACTATCTTGAATAATATTTCAGAATACAAAATACTGTATAGTAACAGGAGTATATTTAGTAGATATTGAATCTAAAGTGTTCAGATCGCACACAGTGGCGTAATACACCTGACAATATTACTCAGTTCTACATCAGTATGAAAGATGTATAGCATCTCATGATGAACACTAAATCATATTGTTATCTTACATCATTCAGCAAAGAATGGATCCACTTTAGGTAACTACTGCCTTCATCTTTCAGATACATGTAGTGGAGGAAAACGTGTTCCTACCTCCACACTGTACTTAAGTAAATGTACACTATTTTTGCCCATGACCGAGAGTGAGTACTTCTGATATGAGAGTCGTGTGAAGAAGAATGTGACAGAATTAGAAGGAAACTCAAACCGAGTGGATGACAGGGAGCAAATCTCCCTCATCCACCATTAACCGTCCAACCTCATCCTCTCAATCTGTTGTCAATTGTTTACATCGCATTCCAGCATTCACTTTATTAGCTGCCTCGATAATTAGCTTGTGATTTTACTTCATGTTGAAAGCAATGTCCTGGCTCCGGATAATTCACAATGTTCAACACCCAGACCTCTCCGCTCATCTGGTGCTGGTCTTTCTGCACCAAGGGTCAGTTAAAAATATGGTGACCCTGCCTTTGCTTTTTAATGCTCCTAGTTTCTGGAAAAGCTTTTCTCAGGACTGAACATGACCTCCGACTCTCACTTAGAAAAACAAAAGCTGTTGTGTTTTATTAAAGAGCTTTGGATTTTAGTTATAAGATAATCTCTCTCTATCTGCATGTAATAAAATGGCTGTGAACTGTATGTGCAATTTGTTCTCTCATTTTAGACTTTCAGCACTTTATGGCTTCAGATACTGTATTTTTATCGATTAGTGCTGATTATTTTCTGTATTTACACAGCTTATTTAGTTCGATTAACAGCCCAAACCCAGGACTATTCAGTATAATCACTAATGATTATGACACTAGCTCTTGTTTTGCATTTTTGTTTTTAAAATGACTAAAATTAACTACCAACCAGAACACAGAGTTTTCAGTTGTGTATTTAATCTGATTTATATATAAAGTTTGCCTTTGCATGTCTTGCCTATAAACCAACACTTTGTAAAAGCCAAAAGCCAACGGTCCTTTGTCACAACAGATTAGAAGTGATGGCGGTCGGGGGCGTGTGACCTCCTTACATCCCCCTCTGTTGCTGCGAGGCCGTCACAAGGATTTCTCGTGGTGTCTGTAGGCTTGTCATTGCTAATTAAGACGCCGCCCTTATTAATATTGTTTGTCCTTTTCTCTCCTCCAGTCAGAAATAGGATTCGGGAAGCTGGAAACCTACATCAAACTGGACAAACTGGGGGAGGTAAGTGAGCGTTTGTATTCAGTGTCAGCCTTGGCCCCTTTGTTGTTTTCCACCAGGTGCTAATTCTCAGTGGCACTTGGTGACATATCGTACAGAGTTTCCTTTTGACCCCTGATGGCTCAGACTGTGCAGCATCAGTCCAATCTCTGAATCCTGTCCTCACCTCTGTCCTTCTTGTCTTTTCCTCAAGGGCACATATGCTACAGTCTTCAAAGGGAGGAGTAAGCTGACGGACAACCTTGTGGCGCTGAAGGAGATCAGACTGGAGCATGAGGAGGGGGCACCGTGCACAGCCATCCGAGAAGGTACAAAGGTTGACCACGAACCCTGCACCACTCCCGCAACTGACTCCACCTAGATTTGATGATAGAAGATTATCTCATTCGTTTATGATAATGTGCCTTCCACCACAGGGCACGTTTGAAGACGATGATGAAATTCTGGTTGTTGTGAGTGGTTGAGTTGTCACGACCATCAAAAGAGATGAAATGTGCTCAGTTTAGAGTGACAGTGATGCATCAGCTAAAGGCAACAATATGTGTTCCATTCACGTCCATTGAAGCCTGCAGGTCTGACAAATTCAAACATGTCTTCAATTTTGCTGGGATCATCTTTGGACAACTTGATGTTAATGTTCAAAGACACAGGATCAAGTATTTTATCATTACACTACGAGACTGAAAAATGTACAGCTTGTAATCACTTAATCAATATATGTATTAGTCATGTGACTGTGACATCACCTCCTAAGCGTAGGGCTGTTTTGTTGAAAGCAAGATGAATGTGACATTATTTGTATGAGTCTGTGTGCCCCTGTGCTGTAGGTTTATGTACATACGGTTTACTTTGTAATTACTTAAAGATTAGTCATAAGTCAGGTTGGTAAGTTTTTTTCAGAACCTCTTTGAGTCCCAAAAAGCATCACTAAATAGAGTCGGACTAAATTCAATAATTGGTCGACGTACTTGGTCCGTCACTGACCGACCTGCCTGCCCGTGCTCTCACTGCGCATCACCAGAGTCTTCAGCTGGAGAAACAAACAATGCTGAAACAGAAACGAGCGAGTGAGTCACAGAAAAGTCGGCTTCGAGCAGTTGTCAGTCAGTGCATGTTCATGTGTTTTGGGGGCAGGCTTTGACAAGAAAGCTGATGGAACAGGGTGGGATGTACAGGTATCTGTTGAGTGTTTGCCCAATGCACCATCCTGCTCGGTTTTTCTGGACTTCTAACTCTTTAATGCTTTTGTTGTTTGTTTTGTAAGTCTGGGACATTTGTGAGGGATGTAAAGATTTATAATACACATTACTAAAGTTGATCTGTGTAAACCCAGATATATGAGAGTTTAGTTTTAGTTAAGTTAGTGTTTTAATAAGTAATTGTTATTATAAAGTAATAAAAGAGGCATGATACTTGAGTAAATAAAAGGGGATTGTACTGGTGAGATTAAAAACCATCTCAGCCAAAAGACAGAAATATATGTATAACAACAATAACATCTAAAATAAAAGCAAATAACACATGAAAGATAAATGAAGAAATGTTTTATACCGTATGTCCCATAATGCTAAAAACAAACCAACCTTTTCACCTTTTTCTTTTCCTCTAGTGTCGTTACTGAAGGATCTGAAACACGCCAACATCGTGACGCTGCACGACATCGTTCACACAGAAAAGTCGCTCACACTGGTCTTCGAGTACCTGGTGAGACCAACACATCCTCCGTCCTCAGCCCTTCACTGCCTCCAGGACTCACATGTTAAAATATGGTTAAACAAATATATTCTCCATCTTTATTATTCATGAGCCTCAGCAGATAAGAGCTTACTTCCCACTGTTTCTGTGCCTGTAGCCTCTGCACTCCTCTGACGTCCGTTCTCCCTTTCTCTCTCCCCCCTCTCTCTCGTTCAGGACAAAGACCTGAAGCAGTACATGGACGACTGTGGGAACATCCTGAGCATGCAGAATGTCAAGGTGAGCTGCCGCAGGCTGCCTGCTGGCCCAGCCAACTTCATCAACTTCCAGGACTTAAGTGGTTACTTACACCAACAAGAAACACTGTTATTGTGCCCCCTGGTGGTGGAATGTAGAAAGTAGCACTTGTTTTCTTAACCTTGTCCACAAAAACCCATGTGTTGAAATGTTGTTACATTTCCTTTTTTTGACTGAAAAAATTTGAAGACATATTGTTATTTAAAAACAATCTTGAATCAACGTGACACAAAATATTTGCTGCTGAATCTACAGAGGTGCCCACAATTCCCCCAAAAGGTCAAGGCACAAGGTTCAACAGATAAAAAGCTTTTATTATTGTGGCTACGTGATTAAAAACAAGACCAATGAATGCTGACAACACACCGGATCAAACAGTCATGCACACAGATAAGTGAATTAAGTCACAGCTTCCGTCACGCTTGAGTTTACACAGCAACATCTGGCTCCCTCATTACCCCTGCAGTCAACTCTCATAACCTGCACATCGCAAATAAATCCGATATACGAGTAAATTCTGTCATAGCCATACACCACTATTACCACTAAATACTTAGATATTATTGTAGTACTGGTAGTAAATAAGGCTCCGGTTGTTTAGAGCAGTTAAAATAAAATTTAAATAATATGAAATGGCATATTTTAGGCGTAATTGTTGATTACCATTGATCATGGTTACTTATCAGAACTGTCTCTTTGCTTAGATTTTTCTATTTCAGATCCTGCGAGGCTTGGCGTACTGTCACAAACGGAAAGTTCTTCACAGAGACCTGAAGCCCCAGAATCTGCTCATCAACGACAGAGGAGAACTCAAACTGGCCGACTTTGGTAAATAACAAAAGAACTAACATCAACGCTTTGTTTTTTAACAATGGAGATTTTCTCTTCAAGATGAATCATCGTTCATTTAGATACTAGTGAAAACTGCTGTATCTATATTTACTACTGCATAACACATTGTTTATGTTTCTCACATTTCTGCTCCACAGGGCTGGCGAGGGCGAAGTCTGTGCCCACTAAAACATACTCTAACGAGGTGGTAACACTTTGGTATCGGCCTCCCGACGTGCTGCTCGGCTCCTCTGAGTACTCCACGCAGATAGACATGTGGTGAGTGGGCCTCGCACTCCGGGGGCGACTACAACTGTTAGAGAGTATCACAATCATGACTACTCTCTTCTTTCTGCCCATATGCCTACGCACACGGACGATCCAAATATTTCTAATTTCACGAAAAGTATTTTACGTCTCACGACTTTGTCACGGCACGTTTTTTTCCCCCGCTGCTTTCTCCACTCACAGACACAAAGCAGTCAGTTAAAGCTCGACTGGGATTTTGGTCTAAAAAGTTCATGGTGGTGTAGCCACAGACGACCTGTAGCGTTATATTGTGTTTGAAGCTTCACTCAGACCTAATTCCTCCTGTCTGCGTCTCCCTCACAGGGGTGTTGGTTGCATATTCTACGAGATGGCTGCCGGCAGGCCCCTGTTCCCAGGCTCCACGGTGGAGGACGAGCTGCATCTCATCTTCAGGCTGCTGGGTGAGTGCTGCCCCCTGTTGACGGGGATGCGATGGAACTTTGAATATGAGCCTTTAATCGCATTAACCCTGGCATGTAGCCCCTGTGGCAGCGTGAAAAGCCCCCTCCAGCTGCCGCCGCAAAGCCCAACTCTGACATGGTCGATTGAATGTCCCTCCACAGGCACTCCGACAGAAGACAGCTGGCCTGGAATATCCTCTATTGACGAGTTCAAGTCCTACAAGTTCCCCAAATACAAGGCCCAGCCCCTCATTAACCACGCTCCCAGGTAAACATAAATATTCATACTCTGTTGTCATTTTTGTTCTGTGTATGTTGTTGAACTACAGTTTATCCCATGTTGCTTCTGGTTTTATTAAAGTTGATGAACACTTCCCTTGACTTCTCTTCTCGTTAGCTCTCTTATCATTGGAGATGGAAAAGAGCAAATGTTTCTGGTCAGACCCAGGTATCAGAGAAGAGCCTTTTCAGTTCGTAGTGAATGAGACATTAGTGTTGTAGGTTTGTTTAGTTAGCAGCTGGTGCTTTTTGTTACTTCCTCTAAGGAAATCCTGTGGAATAGTTGACTGTTTTCCTTCCTTACACCCGCCAATATGTGTGAGTGTCCCCCACTGCCACTGACCTCCCCTCCCCTCTCTGCAGGTTGGACACTGATGGCATTGACCTGCTGATGTCATTCCTAAAAGTGAGTCTCTCAGTATCTGGCAGGCAGCGCGACACATTTTGCAGCTATGTCAGGACTGTATTTATAGAAGGAAGTGCATCCAGGCAGCAGCTCATTTGTATTCAATCACACACTAACTGTTCCTGTTCTTTTACCGACTCCATGTTTGTGTGTCAGTACGAGTCCAAAAAGAGGATCTCTGCCGATGAAGCAATGAAACAGCCGTACTTCAGGAGCCTGGGGCCACGTGTGCGCACGCTGCCAGAGAGTGAGTAATGAAATGGCAATGCAGTAATGCAGACTTGGCAAGCTCCGCTAGGTACAACTTGAAGGATATTGCAGCGTGCAGCGAGGATCAGTTACAGCCTCGTAACATAAGACACTGTTCTCCTGGCAAGATGTGGTTTCTGTCGCACTGACAGAATAATGCTCTTCGTGTTTGGCAGGCATATCCATATTCACACTGAAGGAGGTTCAGCTGCAGAGGGATCCTGGCTACCGGAACTCTTCGTACCCAGAGTCAGGTGAGTAGTATTGTTAATGCCAATAACCAAAACAGGTTATGGCCAAGCCAAGTGTTCTGGGAGTGTTTCTAGACTCTCAGCTGTCAGTTCCACGTTGTTGTTTTTTTGTAGTTTTATTACAGCGTGATAATAACTAACAACTACAACAGAGACATTGGAAATATACATTCGGCCAAAACATTTCTCGCCAAAACTAATTTTGTAGTAGCGTTAAATGATCGTTAACATAATAAGATCATCAAATGTATTTAAGATCTAGTATGTAATAGTTTATCATAGTTGTAGACTTTTTATGACTCAGTAGAAACAGGAATTTAGTTTTTTTAGTTGAGCCCACTCACAAACACTATTATAGCTCATGAAGATAAAAGTGTCTGGTTATGAAAATCTCTTCTGTGAACTTTATACAATCTGTAATTTATGTTTTCATCCTTGTTTCTTCTCTCCTTCAGGCAACGGAAAGAGCAGAAGACAAAGCATGCTCTTTTAGTCTCTCTGGACTCTATTTTTTTTATTATTTGGGAAGGATCTCCGAGCTGTACAGTCTCGCCGATGGATCAGAGATCTAAGATGGATGTTGGCGTGGAGCAGTACCTTCATCGTCCTCATCATCATCACCCCCCCAACTTACTTGGGAAACTCGTCCTCAGTGCGAACCCCCCTCCCCTCTAGAAGAGACGTTTATATACTGTACATCTATATTTATTGAGAAGAGAATTTGCTGCTAAATCCAACTACTGTCTAGAATTCTAATGGGCTCAGTCACTTTAATGAGAACATGCAATGTATATAGATTTCTTCTTTTTTTTTGAAGTGGTGGTATTTTTAGTGTTTTATTTTGGGTTTTTTTCATTTCCATTTTCATACATAAAGACTCCTCCTTGGTGTGAGTGGATGTGTACAGCTCACCAGCAGACGAACAGAGGGATGTCTCTGTAGCAGCTCAAAGTAGTTTGATTCTCATGCTACGGCGCCGCACAAGTAATTTGTGACCATTTGCTCTGAAGGTTTCTGAGGCCAGCTCTGATTTAATAACGGATCATTTTATCCTAACTGGAGGCTAATACAAGATAAATGCTGCCAAGTCTGTGGAAAAAAAATAAGAAAAGGAGATTTTGTTGTGTCAGATACTGGCAAAGAATCATTCCAGGATGCTGTGGTCTGTGTTGTGACCAATGAACAAATGCAGGAGGGAAACTGGCAGCGTAGAATTATTAACAAGGGCATTAAAGGATTAGATCCGCCTTCTAAAACTCTTCACAAATCCTAAACAATCAAACTCGTGAACAACCTCCTCCTCGTTCTTCCTCGCCTCAGTCGGACACATTTTCTCCTCTGCTCAAAGAGGAGAAAGCGCAAAGTGAATTTCCTGTGTCGGAATCCATGATGCTGCCTTTACTGACGTGTTGTCCTTTCTGCCATTCCCATCTCATCAACTGTAAAAAGACAAATGGCTCAGATGGCTACCTTTTTTTCTCTGGATTGCATCGTTGTGTTGCATGTCTGTTCTGTGGTAGGAGGAAGCACATGTTCAGGGAGCATAGCTGTAGTCCTGCCCCCCAGTGAATAAGAAACTAAAGTCAAATCTATTTAACAGTGTTACAGGAGATGTTTTGTATGATATTCTTTAACTTTATTTGTCGATATTTGTTATCTGTGTGGGATTTCACTGCAGATGCACTCCCATATTTGAGCTTTTTTTTTCCAGAGTAAAGAATATTAAATCTAATGTTTAAACAGAAACCATGGGTATCGGTTTGGATTTATTTTCCGGACACTTCATATTTTGTTTGAGCTAGACTTTTAAAAACCATGATAAATGACATTTAAAGATTAACATCGAGATGGGGTCCTCTCTACGGGGGCCACCATGTTTTTTTACAGTCGTCCAGACTGGAAAAACTAAACACCTTTGGAGTTTTCATAAAAATGTAAATCTACCACGGGTATTTTTTATGTTTGTGAGGTGAGGGTCATTCAGCAGCAACGTGCAAATTCACCACTCAATTCTACACACTGAACCTTTAAGTTCTTTGTTAACTCTCATAACTACAGCACGTATCCATCGTTCACTCAGCTTTTCAGTTTTATTACAGCGTGCTGATATCTGTAAGAACAACATCACACTGAGACATTACAAACCACACATCAGAAAACCATTTCTCTTGAAAAAGCAAAATTGTGCAGTAGCATTGAAATAAACATTGACATGATTAAGACTTACCTAAATGTATTTAAGACCTAGTATGTCATAGTTAAACATATTTATGAGGTTTTAAGGACTAGAATTTACATTATTAAATTTTAGACCTTAGAGACCCAGCAGAAACCCTGGATAAAGATGGGATCAGGAAATTAAATCTAAAGTTTAAACAGAATCCACGTGAACATCCACGTTGGATTTTTTCCTTCACATTTTGTTGTAGCTACAGTAAAACCAGCGTCCATGTTTCAGCATTCAATGCTTGGTTTATTGAAAACGACATGACGTTCTTCACAATACAAAAAATATACAGAATACATACTATATACCAAGTCCATTATAAAAAAAAAAAAGAACATTACAAGCGTTACAAAGGCTTTTTTCATTGATTTGAAATCTCGTCTTCATTAAAAGATTTGTTTGAAATAAAGAGGAAAAATAGGACAACAAGGCACAGCCGGTACTATCGGAGAAGCATAGTGCATACATTACATACAATACCACACAATGTGAAACGACCTGTTTCACACTGTGATGAACATTTAAAGAAAACATTTTTTTTGTTTTTCTTACAAGATTAAAAAACAACTGAGCTCTCTGCGCAAAGAGAGGAAGACTAGCCTTTTCTCAGCTAGCTACACGTCACTACTGTCCGTGTTGAACAGGGTCATGTGGAAATGTGCTATACTTTATCACAAAGAGCCCGACGCCTCACAGACATCATGGCGTATGGCTTTTTTTTTTTTTTTTTACCAAGTGCTTTCAACCACTGTAATCTGAAGCAACTCAAGTGCAAACAAAAAGGTGAGGTCAGAGACTGTCTCAGGACGTTACTGAAGCAAAATGGAGAAGAGATCGCTGCTGCTACTGATGAGGATGATGATGATGATGATGATGATGATGATGATGATAATGAAGCTGAAGCCTTCAACAAGAGATGGATGAAGATGAGAGGTTTTTTTTATCTACACAGACCCTGGATCAGGATTTGTGGGTGGCGGGGGACAGGAGCAGGGAGGAGGGTGTTCCTTCCAGGTTTGGCAGGGGGACAGGCATGTGTCCGTTGATTAGGCTGGGGAACTGCGGAGGAAGAGAAAGGGGCCGAGAGTTAGCGAGGCGGGGACGGACGCTCTATGAAGGCTGCTTTCCGCTGAGGAACTGCAGCATTGTCACCGCTCTGGTTTCCTGTTTTTTTTTTTTTTTTTCTTTTCATTGTACCTCTTCCTTTTTAGTCTCTGTCCCCTGCACCTCAACAACAGACGAAGCAGTCAACAGTATTTGTGCACAAAGAATCCGGTATAGTGTGTGTGTGGAGGGGGGTGTGGTGCATGCATGTACGTTTCTCAAATGAGGAGCAGCTCTCAAACCAGTCCGCCCTGTTCAAACCGGCTCCCCTGGGCTCAAACAGGAAGTATTCACAGGATTTCCTCTCCAGCTCACAAGCGCTGAAACAGGACACCTCTGCTGGACCTGCTCACTAACGCACAACTAGTTTCACCACCGCTGCTGTCTGCTGTTTTTTCAAATCTCAAAAACATCTTTTATATAGTCTCTTTGTCAAGTTTATAGACAGAATTTTGAAGTTCGAGACCCAATCTCCTCATTTTAAACGATGTAATAGAGGGTTCATGATTATTTCACATTGGATAAAAAACAGAAAGAATCAAATATATGTCCAGGCTATAAAAACCAGAGCCAATCCTTTTATTACCTGTGATAGAAGATAAACCGGCTGTGTGTGTTTGACTCTGGTTTATTTGAATCTCTCTAATCATTATTCACGTGATTTAACAACTGCTGGGAAGAACGAGGTATTTTAATTTCACCTGCAGTCTCAAAACTTCCTACTTGGCTTCCAGTCAATATTTATCCTTTCAGCACACTGTTTTCACCTCCTGCGTGTCCGTCTCTTCACAGCCACACCTGTCAAGTGTATGTTTTTTGTGTGTGTATGTGTGTGTGTGTGAGAGAGAGAGTGAGTGAGTGAGTGTGTGTTTGTTACCTGGAACAGCGAGCTGTGGCCCTGCAGCCGGGCGGGGCTCAGCGGGGCAACAGGGCTCAGGCTGCTCCAGAAGTGGATGCCCGACAACAGCGGACTGTGAGCCAGCAACAAACCGGAGGGAGTCTGCAGAGGGGGAAACACAGGAGGAGGAGAGTGAGGGAGGTTTCTTGTAAATGAGAAAAAAACAGTGAAGACAACATTTTTCTCTAAAGACAAACAGAGACCCACTGGTTGCGGAGCATTTCTCTGAGGGGCTCGGATAATGCGAAACATGCTGAAATAGTAAATGGACGTGTATTGGCATTTGGAAAAACAAACTGACGGAGCAGGAAGGAAGTCTGAGGTTTTTTTCCCCCCCTTCCAGAATACAGGGGTGACGTGGGGAGGGGAGGTGGTGGACAGTGGGGGTTGTTGTTGATCGGGGGGGTGGAGGGGGAGAGGGGTCCTCGAGCACTTGGAACGCCAAGTCGAGAGAGAAAACATATGAAATCAATTTCTCCCTCTCTCCCCTGGTCTTCTTTCCCCCTCCCCCCCGACTTTCCCCCATGTCACCTCAGAAGTGAGCCAGTGTTGCGGAGGGACCGGCCCCGCTCCCATTATTAATGGAATTATTGGAGCATATGGCATCACTTAGGGCCTCTTCCCTGCTCTCATAGGTCGAGCTCAGGGAAGATTTCTGTAAATCGCTTGTTTTCTTCTGATCCCACGTTTTTGCGCTGTCCAATAAACAGACGTGTAAAAGCAAGTTTCTGAACGTGTGGACAAACCTCTGATGTGGGAGGCTCAATTTTCCCTTTCGCCCCTTCGATGTCAACACATTGTTGTTGTTAGTACTATTAGTTTGTTCGCAGGAGTTTGGTGGGAGGTAGATTAAAGGGTAGAACCAGGAATTTTTCTTCACTTTCTTCAACCACGTTATAAGATAAATAAATCATTTACACTTTCAGACCGCCTCCTCCTAGACCATCGTGTGTTATATTATTCAACCTTGGTGGAGGTTTGTGGTCAACTGAGAGCCACTCTCGTTCTTCTTATTATATTAAATTGAGATAGAGCATTAAATATACAATTTGAGTAATGAAAGATCAAAATGAACCAAAATGTCTGAACTGGGTTGAATTTTGCTCTAAATTTCTAGATATGTGGCAGAAAAAAACTGACCTGTAATCCCTCTTACATTAGCTGTCAGTTGTTTATGACTGTACAGCTAAAAGACTCGATGAGCTGCACTACTCACAGACATACTTCTACCAGCACTTTGTGGCAGTAATTCCCCAAAATAAAAACGTAAAATTCATAAAAAGCCTGAACATACATTAGCCTAACATACCACTTTACCTTTTTGATACCTTCCCCTCTCTGATTCTTTAAGACATTTCTCAGGACTCAAATGATTTTTTGGTTTCCAGCATCGCGTGCCGGGTTGTGTCAGATGTTTGTCGCTGTGTCTCTCAGAACCGAAGGACACTGACATCATGCTCAAGACGGATCCCATCATCTCCCCATCGCTAACCAGACCACCGCACAGAGGGGATGGAAACTGATAGCATCGCTGAATTATTCTCTTTCTTTGTAAGATTTGATTATTATCGGATTAACTACTTCTGCTGTGGCTGGCACAGAGACATCATCTCTAGTATGTCTTAAATTATTGAGAGCAGAAATGAGAGAACTTGTATTAATGTGTCCCTGGGGAGCGATGAGGCGCATGAACATGAGCAGGGAGAGATCAGGTTTCTCTCAGGTGTGCGCAGGTCGACCGTGCCATCAGTGACCGAATTGATTTGATCTCTGAAATGAACATGGTGTAATGTCTCAGTGTACACTGATTTAAAAAACAGAACAAATAAATACGATTTAAACAGAAAAAAAGGATCAGATAATCTTAAATCCCAAATTTAATCTGATTTCTTATTCATCTTGCAGCTGAACACACTCATGACGTTCAGTCAACAGTGGAAATCAAATAATGTGGGGACACTTCGTCCCAACTCTGCAGCAGAAGTTCCCAGTCATATGTTGCACTAGCAGTTTGTTTATGGTTTAATCCTGGAGACTGTGCTGCTCTCCCATCATGTGAAACCTCTGGTTCTGTTCATCTAATGTTTTGGATCATTATGTTGAACCACTGAACAACCAGTCAGTCACGATTCTGTTCTTTTTCCTCCCCGTTCTGCCAGTAATATACAACACGACTTCCTGCAGCACTGTATTGTCCTAATGACGCATCAGAGGGAGTCGTAACAGTCTTTGTGTGTAAACAGCCAAGAAAATGTTTGCATCTTTGTTCGAAGCTTCATATACAGCAGCAAAGAGGCTGCAAGTGAACCAGTTCCTTAATCTCTGAAAAGATGTAGGTTCCTGTTAGTTTGCATGATTTTTCAGATCTTGGTTACAGAGAACAATTTCAGGTTATTCACTCCTGGAAAAAGGAGGTTTTCAAAAACATTTGACTGGTCAAGGATGTTGGGAAATGTATGCTGGGAAACTGCTGATCATTCTCCAAATGACTAATACAGTCAAAATGTGGAGTCGATGAATTATCTGAAACATGTGTCTAGAAAAGAAAGAATCAATCCTGTCATACCTACATCCAACATGCTGCCAAGAGAGAATTTTAGATGTGTAATTAGAGATGCACTTTTGTTTGCACCAAGCTGAATCTGGAGATCTGCAGGTACCATGATTATGATCATTCTAAGCAGTAGTGGTTATATTTGCACGGTTATATGAGGCTGTAGTAAATCGACTACTAGTAAGTGATCTCATGAGTTCCACAGTAAGTTAAGGATCCGGACTGTTTGTCGGACAGTGTAATAACTACTTGTGTTTGTGAAGTGATGTAGTATTAAATTTGGGCTGAGACATTTTGGCTTTGAGCTCAAAACTGCATTATAACATGTTTACAATTGATCAAATCGTCAGGCTTTCGAATCCAAATCAGAACCGTGACGTCAGCACTCGATACCAAAACTGGATCTGATCAGTCTGAACTGAAACTGTTACTGAGACCAATCATCTCACCTGTGCAGTGAAGAAGGCAGGAGTGAGGGAGCCGGACGGGAGCGCTGGGCTGTTGAGGGCGATGGAGCCGATGTCGCTCCCGGCCAGCAGCAGGGACGGGGCGGAGATCTCCAGAGCTTTGGGCTTTTTGCTTTTTGGTAGGAGTCCATCTCCTTGGTTACTATTACTAACAGAACTACTTCTGCCACTGCTGCTGCTTCTCCTCTTCTCAGGAGGCTGCAGGGCTCGCTCCCTGTGCCCAGAGGAGAGGTTGAGGGGCTGGGCGCTCTGGTCAGAGTCCTCCTCATCTACCTCTTTGACAGCGGGGCTCCAGCTTCGGCCCGGCTGGGCGTGGGGGGAGGGTGGGGAGTGGGAGTGAGAGGGGAGTCTGGATGGCCTAGGGGAGACGTAGGTCTCGGGCTTGGTTGAGGGAGGGGAGCTCCTCTCGTTGGCGCCAAAGCGGATGACGGAGCGGGACTCGTCCTGACGCTCTCGCAGGGCTCGCAGCAGCTCGGTCTGGTTCTGCAGCGAGCTGATGCTGAAGGAGGAGTAGAGACCTGAGCGAAGGTAGTCGTTACGACACTGCTGCACCCCGAGGGCTGCCAGGGTCCTCCTCTGGGCCTCCTCCTCCCCTTCCTCTTCCTCCTCCTCCTCTACCTCCAGCTCAGGGGCCTCCCCTTCCTGGAGGGGAAACCGTCCAGAAGCCAGGCCCATCTCCACCGCCTGTGGGTCCATCTTCAGGATCTCAGGGAAGGACACAAACTTATAGACAAACTTCTGGCCAATCACCTTCTTAATGATGTTCTGTGAAACAAACACACATCAGTAACAAAGAGATCGTTACACACAATTTACACTTGTGTAAAACATGATGACATATAAAATATGAACACATATTGATTATCAATGTTTCAGTCCAGAGAAGGCGCACTGCTACACTGAAACTCTGTGTTCGGGTGTGTTAGAGCTCTATTGTGCATTTGATGAGAAAGAGGAAGTGGATGTGTCTATCGGGTCGACTGTGGTTTCAAGAGAAGCATAACAACGGATCTGTTGTTGATCTACATCATTTTAACATGCTGCCTTCAGGTCCCACCACTTATCATAGCTGCTGTGACATGATTTGTTGGACGACCACACAGTGCAACTTCCTGTTCTCGATCAGCATTCAGTTTATTGTACCTTGTCGTAGTAGTAGCGCAGGGCTCTGCTCAGCTTGTCGTAGTTCATGTTGGTCTTGTTCTTGCGTAGCCCCCATAGTTTGGCCACTTCCTCTGACTTGAGGAGCTTGAACTCGCCGTCTGTGGACGTCCAACATATCAGGTGCTTGTGGCTCTGGTCAAGCAGCAGCTGCAGCAGGAACTGCCACAGGGTGATGGCACTGTCCATACCTTCAGGAAGACAGATCGGTGTGAGGAATTTGACTCGGTGCAGAATATGCAACATAAAAGCTCCCACTGGTTATTTTTAAGGTAGTTTTCAGACATAAACACCAACACTACCTGTGCACTACAAGTTCAAGCACCCAAGAAGAAGAGGAAAGTTTGCAGTCAATGTGACAGTTATTGACTATGTTTTATACTAATGTCAATTAACTGTCCACAAACAGTATCACGTGTTTGTTTGGAGCAAGAGGAGCTGATGCTTCGTCTCAATTAAATGCCTCTTTACCTGATTCTCCGCACAGACTAAATTATGCGAGTAGCTGAAGAGGGACAAGCCTGTTTAAGCTCTAACATGTGGTGTAAGAAAGAGTAGAGCGCTGATGAATAGAACAGTGTGTGTTAAAGACTGCAGTGTAAAGTAGCAGCAGCGGGCAGAAGAGAGAAAAAAAACACACATATAAGGAGGAACAACAGCTCAAGCCAGAAATATGCTGCGGTTCAACCTGGCCCTCTCTCCACAGGAAGTATGACTGGCCCAGGGTGGGTTATTCCTTTAATAGAGGAATGTGCAGCCTCGAAGCTCCTGTCTGCCTGCTAGCAGCTCACATATTAATAATTTTGTTTAAGAGAGGAGGGGCTGTTTCCGCCACCGCAGACTGTAACACTAAAGTGCTCAAACAGTTGGTGGATTAATTGATACTTCAAAAGACAGATTGACAGGCAAAACATTATTTAGCCGATTGGTTAAGTCATTTACTGAGCTAAAACGCCAAGGTAATATGTTTGAGTTATGGACTTTCGATCAGACAAAACAAGCCGAGACATTTGAGAACGGCAGAGAGATGCATGCTGGTCGGCCTCAAACTTCAACCCTGTAATGAAAAGCATGGGTGATGCATACCCTGCATGTGCACTGGATGTAACCCATTCAGGCAACTTGTTTGGATTGTAATAATGCCATTTCACAATGACATCATTATGGAAGATTAATACCAAATAATGAAAAATTATGTCGCTATATGATGTCATTTTCTGACTTCCTTGCGACTTCTTCCTGACGTCCCTTAATTATATGATAACATGATGGGGAATCATTTTATAGTCAATATTAACATTTAGCTCAATTATCCTATTATTTGTGGAGAGCTCTCAGAAAATGTGTTTTTAGTTTTGTTGAGCTTGACCTTTGACCAAGCAACGACAGAAGTTAATCATCGGGAGATAATGCCCAAACTACTATTCCCACCAAGTTAGGTGAAAACATATCCCGGCATTCTTCAGTTCTTATGCACACAGAGATGAGCAAAAGCCCTGCTTCCAGCTTTGCCCACAGCCAGGGAACTAAGTCTCAGTAAAAACTGTTGAGTAAATGCTTGATCAGAATCATTTTGTGTACATTGGGTTAAAACATCTTGTCTCCTTCGAGGTGAACTCGAACCTAAAGATATCAGCTATAGAGCAGCCACAGTCCTCCCATCTACCAAGTGAGCTATTGAAAGGATATGACAACAATTAAAGTTAGATTTGATTAGTTGGATTGATAAACTCTAGTTCTGCTGTTTCATTTCATAGTTTTACAAATTTTAGACTCAATTGAATTGATCTCAAGTTCTTTGTGTCAGACATCTGGCTTCTTTTGTTAAATAAAAAAGGAAGAACAGGGTTTATTAAAGCAAACGTATATATTTCACAAAATAGAAATATTGTATTTTTTGTTAAAAATATATATATATACTGTTGTCTTTTTTATTTGATATGTTTAATTATTTTACACGTATAAAAATGTGGTTGTATTGTTTAAAAGTGAGAAGTCTTTTATGAGTCCCACAATGGGAAATGTGCACACATAAACATATTGTTGTCCATTTTAATCTACACATACAAATATTTATGGTATAGTTGTGGCGACAGTATTGAAAATGGTCACCCTCCACACAGTCCTTCATATTGATAAACCTTTTTGTCATCTTGTGTTCTCTTCAATCTAATCTGTGGATGTGCGGAGTGATTAGAGACCGATGCTCAAAAAACAATGATAACAAACTCAGACAGGAGAGAGAGGGAGGGAGCGCTGAACCCACTTCCGACATACGCTATCCCGTGAGTTTTTTATCTGCCATGTGAAACTACAAACCTGTCAGAGTCAGGACTTCCTCCTATTCTACTTCCAAGGACAAATGGTGAGCAGAGGGGATCCCACAGCAGGGGATCGTTTCCCCAATCCTGCCACACTTCCCACTAAAGCCCCGGAGGACGAGGGGTCAAAAGATCAAATCATTGTCCCATTTTCACAGCTCCACCCTGTAACCCACTCTGAACCCACACTTTGGTTTGGCTTTTAAACGCAAAAGTAAAGCTCGCCAACACAGGGCCAGTGAGCTGACAGGTCTGCAATTAGGCCAGAAGGACTTGTAAACATTCACCTTTGCAAGATGCTGCAAATAGCACAGTGGAACTTTTAAATACTCTGCAGTCCCGAATACCTCAGAGAGTGACCAGCAGGAGATGTGAGCACAGCAAGGTGATAATAACCTCACAGCTGACACACGATGTGGATATTAGAGTGAGTGGCCCACCACGGGTCATACCGTGTCAAATCATCACATTTTGGGCTGCAACAACGTGTTCTTGATAAGATAAGTTTTTGATGCTGATTAGGTCGTATGAGAAACCAATAGAACCAAAGTTTTATGTGGCTCGCATCATAATTACTGGAGATATGGAAAGTTTTAACTTTTTGGGGTCATATCTTCCTTAATTGAAGTCACAGAGACATTGTTCTCATATGTTTTAAATCTATTTCCAGCTCCAGCTAAACGGGATACTGCCCCAATATAAAAATAACAGCATTGTGAGTTTTACAACAGATACAATTGAATTGCAAAAAATATCTTTAATTTCAAAGTTGGTGAAACTTTCACCAAGACCTGCTGAAAGTTTGCTCTCTGAGTCATTTCTGAGATGTCATTACTTATCTGAACTTCTTACAATGTTATTAGTGATCAGTGTGTGGTCAGGTTCATGCAAAATAACAAGACACTACTTTATCAATGGACTCCCAACACATACAAAATCATCCATCATCCATTTTCAACCAAATGTTAATTCAAGTTTTTGAAAATCTACACTTATGAACGTTGAAGTGGTGCTGAGCCTCTCAGAAAGATGAAGTATTTCTATATATAATGGAGATACGCACAGATACAGCCCCATATCCCAGCCCTACTGTGAGTTCTACCTGCAGTCACCCACAGATCATGGTAAAACTCATTCCAGGATTATCACAGGGACACTGTGGTGGTTTTGCCCGGGGACGAGGAGCCCTGCTGCGGATGCTCTGGCTGACGAACCTCGCCGTGCGCACAAAGCCGTCCACTGTGTTGGCTGAGCGGAAACTCCTAATGAGATTAGATGGTGTGTGCAGACATTACTTAGCCATGACTAAATCTGCTCTCTTCCTGTTCGCAGACGGTGGAAAATTCAACAGGGGAACATTAAAATAAATCATCGAGGATAGACTCCGAGGCTGTGGGCTTTCTTCGCATCGCGCTGCGTCTTTTGTTTGCTTGTGTGTGTGTTTTGAGTGGTGAGGTTTCAACACTCGTATCCGGGAGCCGAAAGTTGCAGCGGCTCTTTACGCACAGCTCAGCGGTCTGGATCGCTGCTGTGCCCCACTGACTCATTTTCAAGATGTTGCTCGGACCGGAAGACGACACAAACCGTGCGTAAAACTTAGAAAACGCACCCAAACGATCCAAAGAGTTTAACACCAGATACACATTTACAGTCGAGGTGGCTCAATGATTAAAGAGAACACGAGAACGTGTGCGTTATTTCGCAGTTTACAACCAGCAATCGGGTTCATCACATAGAAACATTTTACTTTACCTGATCAACGGTGTGTTTCCCTCCGTGAAGCGTTACGGTGAGCCCTGTGTGATTCCTTGTTTTTCCATGCTTTACTTCTGCTCCTCACAGTTGTGCTGCGCTGAAATAGGATCCTGGGCTTTTTCTCTTTCTGAGCAGGAAGTTGGAGCAGGCAGACACAGAGCCGGCTCACTTCCTCTCCCCTACGATTCCCCAGGCAGTTTGCCGTCTGTGTAAACACACTTTTCCTCCCCTCCTCTCCTCCCGTGCCTGCCCGCTGACCGTGCGCCAGCAGTGGGCCTGCTCACACAGGATCCGCACACATGGTGATACAGAAACTCCGACTGCCCATAAACTGACATCATCACCGTCAGTCCGCAGGCGAGCGAGCTGCCTTCACGTACGCCTCGTTTACTTTACAGTCACAGTCAAAAAGCAGAGTCATGTGGTTCGGGGTCTATTACACGTTAACTAATGCGCTGTGTGTGTGTTACTGCACCAAACGCATATCAGGATAACTCAATTTAAAACTACAATGGCACTCAGTAGAGCTCATACCGCCGCCAGGGCCCAACAGTCCCCTTAAATTCAATCAAGCCTCACCAAGTTCCACAGACTCACTTATATCAGTCCTTTTAAATGTGTGAGATCTGTAAAAACCCATCATACTTACAATGTTAAAGAAAGTGATCAAGATGTGTGTCCAAGATCCAACTATTTGTGGAAACCATTCCAACATTTAATGGCTTCTTTCTTGGCTCTTCCACCAAGTTTTGTGGAAACCAACCAACCAATCAACCAACCTACTCACCCACCAACCAACCAACCAAACCAACCACCAACCCACCCTCCAACCAACTAACCAGCTAACCAACCAACCAACCAACCAACCCATAAACCAACCAATCCAACCACCAATCAACGAACCAACTGACTCACTAACCGTCTGACCGACCGACCGACTGACCAACCGACCCAGACAAACAAGGGTAAAAAGATAACCTCTTTGGCAGAAGTGAAAATGATGCTTTAATAGTCGTGTATTCCATCAGAAAATACTGCTCTACAGAGGTTTCAGTGAATTAACATCACAAAAGACTATTTGAATAAAATGAATAGCAAACAATCTATCATTTACAGTAATATACTATATAGACAACAATATCTCGCATTATGCAAATTAATTGTACAAATATTTGTGAAAAAAATAGACTTAGCGCCACTTCATTATTTAGAGACTTAATGTCACTAATACAATATAATAACATCAGTCCATCCATTATATTTTCTGCTTACCCAGCTCTGTTTCAGGAGGGCTGGAGCCAATTCGTTTTTGTACTTTGTTTTATTATTATGCAGGGTTTCATTTGAAAAAAGCCTACACGGATTTGATTAATTTTGTTGAGGTATTTTGAAAATGTTTGTCGATACTGACAAAGACAAAATACCAAACATATTAAATTTAATATTTTATTTGTTGTTTCTGTACAGGCCAGACTCACTGATAAGCTTCCAAAAACTGGACATCTGCCATAGGATTTTCAGTGTGATTATATTTAGTAGTTAGGAGCATTTTTGCCATTATTTGATTTTAGGGAGAGGCTGGACGAGCAAAGAGAGATGCAACAAAAGTCTTCAGCTGACATTCAACTGGGGACACTCCTAAAACAAAGTGTGAGCCTCAGACCTGGTCCAAGAGACGGTTACATTAAGGCAGATAGATTTTAAAGTAACACTTCATCTCCCCTCATATTTAATTCAGTGAATATCAGCTTTTATGGTCCTATTTATGGTCTTTATTCCTCAAATCTTCTGTCAAGTCAGAACATAGGTTCCCAGTTGGGGTGATACCACACCAGAGATCTGCTGTAAGACACCAATTAATGTGTTTTATGATGTGCATCCCTGTGTAGGTCAGCAGTGGAAGTGAGGCAATGAAATGTTTGGTTGTTAAAATATTTTGCCGACTGACTGAATGTATAATTTTGTAATGTTTGTTTGTTTTGTTATGAAACAGTATTTAGTCTGTGATGCAAGAAAAGGCCAATTTAATCTTGTCTAAAAGAGTCTTTTGAGATTAGCTAAAGGTTTACCTCAAGATTAACACTATAAATTGGACAACTGAGATCCTTAGAGGTGTAGTTAGTAATCCTCGAGAGTGACTCGATATTTGAACTTCACATCAAAATGCTTCCCGCTCATCGGTGCTCATTCAGAAGTTCCGTCCTTTAAATTCATGGACACAATGGTGGAATCCTCTGTGAATTCTGTCTTTAATATAGAACACAAACACTAATACAAATCATCGAACAAATGACATGCACACAAACACAAAAATCAAAACACAATATCGATTACAAACTACCAAGAGGTAGTCATTTATATTCTTTTAACATGACACTGAGAGGACCACAGGTTTATAAGCTTGTAAGGAAGGTGACGTCACCTGCCACAGTATTAAATGATCTGTGTTTGCAACACTTTTGAGTTTAGGTCTTCATTGCTCGTTTCTTAGAGCCAGCACACCAGCTGCAGACGATCACAACTCCATGCTACTTTAATTGACTTATTGTGTATTTTTACAGCAGACAATTAAAATAATTAATTGGACCAAAGTTAGATGGAAGATTATTTGCATCTGTTGTCTCTGGGCAAGCATAGCATAAAACTCAGTTGGGACTAGTTATAAAAACAAGCAAATTCAGGAAGAGCAGCCTCTGCATCAGTCTTCTTGTCTGTGAACTCTCGGAGGTCCGTCAAATGTGCTGCCACATCTGTTACTGGCCCGTCAGTCTGGTGGCCCTTTCGCATGTTGAGGCTGTGGGACGTCCGCAGTGGAAATCCAGGGCTCGATGTCTCCCAGTCTGACCGTTTAGTGTCTCTCCTCTTCTTTATTTTCACGTCTTCTTCTTTTTTTAAAGGTTTAATTTCACCACCTTTTAGAATGTGCACATGCTAAGATTTTATCAACATATAAATCTTTGAATCTTGAATATTTCATTGCTGTTATTGTTCACTTTCATTTCACTTAACTTCAAACTAATTCATATAAATAAATCAAAGTCGATGTAAATAATTGTTTCCATCACAATAAGCAAATAAAGTAGATACTTCATTTTGTGGGCAATTAAACATTGATTTGTTATTATGTTAAATTTTCAGTATGCATGTGAATGTGAACATGAATGTGTTGTTTTAAAAAAAATACTTGTTGGTTTTTTGTCGTTGCGTCACCTGAACGCATTGAGGTCAGTGTGTCCAAACATCCGTGTGACTGACCCGTGGAGGTCAGTGGTCCCCTGGAGGTGTGACACCGGCGAGGCGGGACTCCCCAGCGGTGCGTGTGATTGGTGGCACCGCTGTACGCAGCTGAAGGTGATGGGCTGCGGAGCGACAAGCAGCGCTCACTGCAACAGAGTCACGCTGAAGCGCAATGCCTCGTTTTACTGTCCACATCCGCGATGAGTGGCTGGCGGTGCCATGCCGGGACACAACCAACACCATCCAGTGGCTCGGACTCGAGGCGCTTAAACGTTACATTAAGAACAAACCGGACAACGGCGGCATCACGGCGGTGAAGGACACTCGGTTCGTGGTGCGAAGGTGCCAGGGTTTGGGTTTGCTGGACGCGGATGACACCATCGAGGATGTACTGGAGGATAACGACTTTGTCGAGATCGGTAATGACAGTTTGCATGAATTAAGTAATTAACAAGTGCATGCATCAGCACTGACGTTATAACATTGGCTGTGCGTAATTTGTGCGTAATTGCGCAATATTGGTGCCATGGCGACGATAAGAACGTTAATTATAATGACAAAATTAACGATTAAGAGGTAATCCATATAATTTGTATGATTTTCTTTTTCTTCCAGCTATAGAAGGAGATACCATGTCTCCTGACTTTATCCCGTATGAGCCTGGAGTTTCTCATCTGTATCCTCAAACTTGTGAATTTGTGCTATATAGTTATTATATGGTACATATACTGTAGCGGGTACTAAACACTGTTTGTTTTTTGTTTTCAATTTATTAATTTTTTTAGTTTAGTTTTTTAGTTCTGGGTAACACTGTCTTTTGAAAAGAATCCCAGTCTATTGAATAATGGAGTTTTATCATTTCTGTATAATATAATCTCTTATTTTCACTGTAGGGCAACACTGTGTTTAACTGAATGTTATCCTTGATAAATGTGAAACAGTACAGCAGCATATAAAGAACCTGGAGACGTAAGTGTTCGTTATATACCCATTTTCTGCTAAAATGTTATACTAACTACATCTATATAATATGCATATCCCTGTATACAGTTTATTTCCCTGGATGGGAACAGCCTGACATCTACAGATTTGGTCAACCTAGGCAGGGGACTGTACAAGATAAAGGTAATTATCAACAACTTGTATTTGTCGTCAGGTCCAATTGGATAATCTTTTACTCAGTGTAATCATTCCCTTTACTGACATTTTCAGCTGACTCCAGAGGCAGAGAGAAAAGTTGTGCAAGCCAGAGACCTTTTGGACACCATTGTCAAAGAAAACAAAGGTTGAGATCAATTTCAGGATAAAGACCTTAAATGTCTGTCTGCAAAGAGAATGAGTGCATTAAAAAGCACAGTGTTAACCAGCTGCTGCAACACTACAGCCTCCCCAAAGAAATTATTACATGTTTTCAGTTCTCTGTATTTCTCTCTGTGCCATCAGTTGTCTATGGAATCACAACAGGATTTGGCAAATTTGCCCGAACTGTCATTCCTGTCAGCAAGCTCAAGTAAAGACAATATTTTATTTTCTGTTTTCTTTGTCAACTGTTGAGGAATCATCCTTTTTTATGTGCTGATTTAAGGTCTTTTTCCCTTCCCTTTCATTTTTTCCCTTCAGGGAGCTGCAGGAGAACTTGGTGCGTTCACACTCAGCAGGTAATAACAGTCTCTATAAGGCTCGCTTTCTTGTTTCGCGTTTAACATTTGTAAGACCTCGAGAACTCCAGACAGGATGACAGGTATTTTAGAATTTCTTATTGTACATATGTCAGCATGGATCTGCTCTGGTGTGCAGGTATGGGAAACCCGTTGAGCCCTGAGAGAACCCGCATGTTGCTCGCTCTCAGGATCAATGTCCTGGCCAAAGGGCACAGTGGGATCTCTCTGGAAACCCTTCATGCCATGATCCAAGCCTTTAATGGTGAGCCTCACTCTGACCCACCAATCTCACTTGACCTCAGGTGACCTGAATTATCTATTAGCTACTGTTAACTGACATGATTACTGGCTTGATGGATTAGTATTGGGGAATTTGACTGTTACATGACTCTTCTTATGAATCTTACTTTGCCCCCCGCAGCTTCCTGCCTCTCCTTTGTCCCAGAGAAGGGAACAGTGGGTGCTAGCGGAGACCTGGCACCACTCTCTCATCTGGCTCTAGGGCTGATGGGAGAGGGTAAAATGTGGTCTCCAAAGAGTGGATGGGCAGATGCCAAATATGTAAGATTGCGATGACTTTTTCATAGTTGTAAAACAATAACATGCTTGATGCAGTGGGAAGTTTGCATTTTGCTTATGAGAGTGAAAGGTCGTAAAGGCCAAAAGGAAAACATGTTTAGCTTTGGATGACCCTTGACCTTTTACATGTTTTTTTCTCTTTCATCCTTGGCCAGGTCCTTGAGGCCCATGGACTGAAGCCAATATCACTAAAGCCTAAAGAGGTAATGTTTAAAGCCAACCACACACTCTCATGTTTCACTTGAACTGATAACTTCAGAAAATAAATCCAGGGTTCATCGGGAATCCTTTGTGTTTAAGAATTTAGAAGAATATGAACAGAGTTTACATGACTATTACACAGCGTGATATAGTTATAGTAAGATGGACAATACTCTTCTTTACCCTCACAGGGTCTTGCTCTGATCAACGGGACCCAGATGATCACCTCTCTGGGGGCAGAGGCCATGGAGCGAGCCCAGGCGATCGCCCGTCAGGCTGACATCATCGCTGCCCTCACCCTGGAGGTGCTAAAAGGAACCACCAAGGCTTTTGACAGTGGTGAGCAACATCATCTCAAGACTACAGAAGCATTTACCTTCAAATTGAAGATCCTGCATTTTGTCCATCCTTTCTGATTTTCTGTCTCCTCCTATACAGACATCCATATGCTGCGGCCTCACCCAGGACAGATAGAGGTGGCCCAACGCTTCCGCTCGCTGCTGGACTCTGATCACCATCCATCCCAAATTGCAGGTCAGAGGACAGACCTGGAATCTAAAACAGACAGAGCATGATATAGTAGTCGCACGTCATTATCATTACACTCTTTAACATCTGGGCAGCAGTGGCTCTGCCACTTCAAAGCCAGGTCAAGTGTGAGGACATATCTAAAGCTTACAAGGTCACACTGCGTCAAGGTTGGACGTTATCTCTGTATTTGTCAGGGTTTCTGACCAACCTCAAACATCTATGAGGAATGTTGCTCCTGCTGCCCTTGATCAAGGTCCTTGTTTCAGAGCTGTAGCACTCTATAGTCCTCCTCCATACCACAACTCATAGCCTTGGTCAGGTCAGATGTAGAAGGTGTATTTCCCTTAATAAATTAATAAACATGTTGTATTTAATGTTTGTCATCTGGTGATGTTTTTCCAGAAAGCCACCGTTTCTGTGACCGAGTCCAGGATGCCTACACCATGCGATGCTGTCCTCAGGTAACTTCAAGTTAAATTTGTTCCAGAGGGATTTAAATTCTCTCCACCCTTAAACTGCCAGTTTTGGAAGGTTGTTTGTTCATATCCTGAGCATAACCTTCTCTTCCTTTACACAGGTTCACGGAATTGCCACCGACACAATCAACTTTGTCCAGAACATCATCAATACAGAAATCAACAGTGCCACTGACAACCCTGTATCCTCCTCCTGCAAACTGGAAGTCTGTGATTTCAAACGTGTCACCGTAGTCTCTGCACTCAAACAATTATCAACCCCAAAGTTTAGGTTCTGCCACAAATTGTGCGTTGGATTTTCACTAGATAGTTTGTGGTGTAATTTTCTTAACAATTGTACAAGATGGTGTTTGCCGAAAGAGGTGAGACCATTTCAGGTGGGAATTTCCATGGAGAATATCCAGCAAAGGTTTGTGACTCATCAAAGTTTTTTTGTATTTGCTGCAGATTTTGTTCTCCTCTCTTTCACTGCTCTTTTCCTTTCTCTTAGGCCCTAGACTTTTTAGCCATTGCAGTCCATGAGCTGGCGTCTATCAGTGAGAGGAGGATCGAGAGGTTGTGTAACCCCTCCCTGAGCGAGCTGCCTGCCTTCCTCGTCAACGAGGGGGGACTCAACTCAGGATTCATGATTGCCCACTGCACTGCTGCTGCATTGGGTCAGTGCAAAAACATAAAAATAAAGTAGAGCATGAGTAACCAAGTAGTTAAAGTACATTCTATGTCTCTATTTTATTAATTTCATACAAAATTAACATCATTAACATAATGTCTATCTTTATTCTGTGTCCAGTTTCAGAGAATAAGGTTTTGTGCCATCCATCTTCTGTGGACTCCTTGTCCACCAGTGCTGCCACAGAGGACCATGTGTCTATGGGAGGCTGGGCTGCCAGGAAGGCCCTGAGGGTCATTGAGCATGTGGAGCAAGGTTAGGTTATTTCAAATATCAATATCAATATCAAACTCCATTGGAGTAATTGTGTGTAACTTTGAGGCACAAATAAATAGTAACAGTTATATTTACACAAACTACAATTTTATCAACAATAGCAGGCAGATTTGGCCTTCAGTGAAATATTTGACATGGAAACCAACTAATTATCAGTCAATAAAGTGAATTTCAGCATGAATCAGGACTCACAAGGGGAAACTCACAATGTGTGCGTCATTGAGTTGCAGTGTATGAGCAATAACAGCTTTTTTCAATAATCTAAAAACCACCCAATTTTATGTGAGTTTTTAAATCATGACATGAAAACTGTTTCTGGTAGAAAGAGGCTCACAGACCAGCTTCTGATGATTCTGTCACCAGTGCAAAGGTAACAGTGTCTAAAATAAGGGCAGTGTACACCGACTGTGGATAGAGTTGCCTCAGCAAACATTTGCATGGTTGTAAATCAAAGCTCATCGAGTGGAAACAGTGGTTAACCATCAAACCACAGGTTTAATACATTAAAGTTACATATGTGATTATATCAAGTCTCTGAATTATTCACAACAGACGCAGTAACAAACAATAATGGTTGCATGTAAGATTTAAGCCGTCAGTGTCTGACTTTTAAACATGGAAGTGGATCTATACTGTTATATAAGAGTTTTGATGCATTAAGTGGTTCGACTGCTCTACAAGGACATATCTAGTTTATGTGATATTGTCTGGTGATTTTATTAAATATACGGAGATTATATTTCTCTAAATGAATGGATATTCTGTGATCAGTTCTTGCCATAGAGCTGCTGGCGGCCTGTCAGGGTATCGAGTTCCTCCGCCCACTTCGAACCACCACTCCACTGGAGAAGGTCTATGAACTCGTGCGCAGTGTGGTCAAGTAAGTCAAACAGATGTGGCCAAGGTACACAAGCTTTCCCTCCACTGAGATGATGTTCAGGATGGTTAATATTTATCCACTGTTCCACTTCTGACGTTCTTTTCCTGACTGCTCTTTTGTCATGAACAGACCGTGGATTAAAGACAGGTTCATGTCTCCAGACATCGAAGCTGTTCACCGCCTCCTACTTGACCAGAAGGCAAGTCGTGGCTATAAAATGTCCCCACTGTCGATGCACATGCAGGTCCACTGTTAATAAGATTAAATGGAAACATTTTAATTGAACATTTATATTTTCAACCCAGGTGTGGAATGTGGCCAAACCTTACATTGACAAGTATCAGACGGAGTACATCCCAGAGTCCCGCCCCGTCTCCCCCACTGCCTTCTCCCTGGACTCTCCAGCATCGCCGAGGAAGCGTGTCCGACATGAGTAAATGCATTCTTTTTTTATTTTACAAAGACTTTTGTGAATTTCAATGAACCAAAGTATTTGATTTAACATTGATTTGAAGATGCAATATTGGTTTTCCTTCTGTTGACTATATTCATATTTAGATATTTGACATTGAATTTTTAATATTTGAGGATATGTTGATAAGATAAGAAATGGGAATAATATATATACACACATTTAGTGACCACCAATAATGACACCAGTAAAATCGAATCCAACAGCCTCAGCGTAAATATTTCCTTTGCAAAGATTATAATGTTCACTCTTCATTGACACTGTCAGCAAAGTATGAGTTTAACTGTATATTTATAGTTTAGAGTCTAGTTTGCAGTAATAACTCAACTGTTTAACTTTGAGAAAATGGGGTCAGAATTTCATAAGATTGTATGGGTGTAGTTAATAAAGTGGCCACACAGTGTATGTTTCTATGTAGTAATTGTTGGGTGTTGAACTTGTATCCTGTATATCCACTGCCCTATGCCACGATGCATTAGAGTTTTACCTATGTACACTTGTGTTGTCCCTTAAAACTGTTTTTAATTTAGTTGTTCTTGCCACACTACCTCAGCCATTTTCATATCAAATCTTTTTAATGATGTAACACAAACATTACTCTGATTAAATGTAGTTTTTCTGCTTTAATCATATGAAATCTTAAATGATTTTCATCTATATGTTTTCACACATAAATTTTTTCATCTATATGTTTAGATAACAATAAAAGTTTCAGCAGAAATGTTTTATTGTTAGCGTGATGATGTGAGTCCTGCCTCTACTTGTTAATATTTATGTCCATTTATGGTGTTTGTAGCTGACCGAAGTTAATTTGGATTCGGAGTAATCCCTTCAGCTTCATCTCCTCTGCAAACAGAGCTCAGTGCTCTCAAACACCAACTACATAGATTTCATTTTTGGAGCAGCAGCAAGAAGCCAGGCTTTGGAAGGAATCTACTGTAACTCTAGTCACTTAAGTCAAAACACCCACAACGATCGAGGAGTATCATCCCATGTTTATTCCTGTGTGTCATACCTCAGGGAAGTAAGTTTAACAGAAGCCTCCAAGTCCAGTTAAACAGCACCTGTCTGTCCCTGAGGAAAAACCTAAGGAGGATAAAATGTTGTACCACAGACATGTAAAGGCAGCTTGGTCAACAAATTCAAAGGTTACACAAATAACTCATTAGAGATAGTGGAACAGGGGGCAGAAGTCTGTTGTACACATAGACAGCACTTTGTTAAAATAAAGACTTTGCCATGTGCAGAGCTGAAAATAAATTAGCAGGGCCACAACTTCTCAGTTTAGTTTTCTGTAGTGTCTTTGTGAATATTTATCATTGAATAGAAGACAAATATGTGTCCACAGAAACCTCAAACATGACTGACCGACAGTAGCTCCTGGTTAAAGGTCACAAATAACACCAGGGATAAAACCAAACTTATACCTACAATTTAGGTCCATGTCAGAGGTATTTATATGCAGCCATTTATTAGCTCAAGTGTACAAGATGTGCAGGTTTTGGGCACTTTTGATGTTTAGTTTATACGATCATGGAGTCAGTGCAGGATTACATGAAGGGACAGGCTAAATCCTGAGAACTATGGACACCAAATATTGATTCAATGTCGGCATTGACTTACTTTGTGTGCAAATAAATTAAAACTATCATGGTCACTTTTTGAAAGTATCCAATGAAAATGTTATGCTTCCTGACTAAAGAGAATCTGGAAGTGAATGTAAACCAGATATGATCATTCTAAGTTTTATCTCATTGGTAAAAAAGCTTCTGCAGAGAAGAAAGTTCTTCAAATACAAGAAATTCACTACAAATCAATGGATGATTTCAACCTTTCTAGTAGAACTTTTAAGTTCAAGTTCTTACTTTGAGCGCAGTGAATGTGTTTTCTGTGAAGATGATACCGAAAGAACAGAGAATTGCTTTGTATCCTGCTCTTAAACGCAGTTGTTTTGGAAACTATTCACAGAATGGTTTAATAGCCAAACCAAAGCAAATCTTGTTTTAGATCTTAAGATTATTCTTTAGTTATTAGAGGATACAACATTTTTGCCTCAATTCTTTAATCATGAGACTACATTTTGTACAAAAAAACAAGTTGATTTTCACATGATTAGTAATGAAATCCAACACAACACTAAATCCTTAAATAAAATGAATAAAAAACATATGTATTATCAAATGTGATTAAAAAGTGATCTTACTTAGATTGTAATACGTTTTTCCTACTTACACCATATTTTGTAGTCTCTGTATATTTGTTTTCTCTTGTGTAATAAGTTATGAATTATTCATTTGTTATGAATGAGTAACTTGAACTTTATCTAAAAAATATTAATAATGAAATAAATAAATAGTCCCTGATACCTTTTTAAAATTTGTTGTATGCTAACATCCATTAATCCATCTGGTTAAATCTTGTTATCATACATGTTTACAATTGATGCTCTGCACTTTGCACTTTTCCATATAGCATCTTCATCATAGCACCTCGATAACATACCTCAAAATTTGAATACACTCTGGCACACTGTGAATTTTTTATACAACTTATAGGTCCATTGTCTGTCTGTATATGTTGTTTCCATTGTTGTTGTTGTTTGCACTATTTGTTGTATGTTATATGTTGTGTGATATATATTACTTGCACATTTGGAGTATGGGGAAACGCAATTTCAATCCTCTGTGTAACTACCTGTTGCATTGTTTGGTTGACAATAAAGTTCACTAAGACTAAGAACAGGGATGCAGTCTGGATTTACAAACATTAAAGAGACGTAGACTACTGTTTGAGATGTTCCTGTATTACCAACCACATAGTGCTCTGTGAAACACATTCAACCCTGGAGTCTCTAGAGGTGAATGCTCACATAAACTATTGCTTTCTAAATAACCTTACCCAAACCTGACTGTTAGCATGAGAGAGGCTAGATATGCTAACTGCTGGAACAGCGACACCGAAGCCACATGTGCGGTAAAACAAAGATCGTTCATTGTAGATGTGACGGACATAAAGAAAAACGAGTCTCCTTCGAGCCGGATTCGAACCAGCGACCTAAGGATTTCAGCCGCAGCCACTACAGTCCTCCGCTCTACCAACTGAGCTATCGAAGGGACGATGGCACGCAAGGTATCGTATCGCAGTTTTATACCCACTACTCATCTAATAAATTTGTTTAATTGTTTTACGACGCAAACAAACACATGTCGAAAGTGCTGCTGATGCTACCCTGCTAACTGCATTCTAACTACCTGCTGACTGCGATGAACGCCTTCTACTGGAAGAGACGAAACGCTGCGTCGCCTGGAACTCTTCTCCAGCTTCACACTGACCGTCTGTCTGTCGCTGCAGTTTCACGCACAAGTAAGTTTCAAAAAAATCACCTCAAAGCGAGTGCGCTAATGTTAGCGTTAAAGCTAACCGTGGATAAGCTGTGACCTAAAACAACTACTGCGAATCTACTGAAACTATAAGAGTGTTACAATATAACGTGTTTTTTTCCAAAGCTACACACTATTTACTCATCCACGTTTTACTAATGTGACACAGTAATCTAAAGGTGGCAAATAATAAATGAACAAGTGAAAACACACACACACACACACACACACACACACACACACACACACACACACACACACACACACACACACACACACACACAGACAGACAGCAGCGAGGTCTCATCCCTGAGTCACACGAATGAGGTATGAAACTTAGCATCTGCATGCATGGAGCTGTGTGTATTTGCAAAGGTTACTGTGTATTTAGGGTGTTATGTTTACGAGTGTGTGCAGTTTGGTGCAGGTCCAAAATAACATCCTGATCTCGTGAATTCAAAAGTGGGACTGACTTGAAATCCAACTTTAACCACTAGATGGCAATATTCCCCCATTTTGGCACATTGACCCCGTTGGGTCGGTCCGTAGACAGGAAAGTGCTGCTTACATTTACAATCTACATCAAGACAGTATTTCCAATGTTTCCTCAGCTCACTGTGCTGTATTCTTTCTGTCTGTGCAATACAATGGTCCATGTGCAATCCATTCACTGTACATATTCTCATACTGCACCTGTTAGTTTTAATTCCATTCATATTTTTCTATATTCTTTATATTCCTACACGTAATATTGCAAAATTCCCCATCGTGGGACTAATAAAGGATTATCCTATCTTCTTATATCTTATACGTAGAAAACTCATCCTCCAGGCAATCGTTTGAGTTGCTTTTTGAGCTCCAGGTTTATTTTAATCTCCACACATGTGCTTGACATAGTGAGAAGAAATGTTGCACCTCGTGGACCCCACTATCACATGACGAACATGTTAATACCACACACTCTTAATGTCGTTATGAGTGAACAAACACAGTTTTACGAATATCAAGCAGTTAAAATGAGTCAACCCATACGTAACCCCACACATAAATGCATCACTGTTTCCCGCACCTGTTCCTCATGTGTTTCACCTGTGTTCAATAGCAAGTAAATACCAACAAATAAAAATCAACAACTACAATTTGATGTTTAAAATTCCAATTACATTAGCAGTCAAAGGTTAAATTAAATGGGGGACATTGTATTTCGCAATTTTTTGATAGTACCAGAGGAAATCTTAATGAGTTGATGCAACAGGTCCCACCCTTTTTATAAACACGTGTATTCACGATCTCTAACATTAGTCTTTTCCACTCGTTTGACAGGTTTGTTTTTTCAGCCATCACTTACCACATACACAAAGCAGAGCTCACACCTTTGGCATGTACAGTATTAACAAGTGTCACTGTTTGCTCTCTTGCTGTTAATGACACTGTATGCCTTCTTATCTGCAGTATCTCACACCATGTGGTAGATGACATGACACAGGTATGCTCTAGCCATCTGTGGACCTTCCGTTCCCCTCCCACAACTCTAAAAAATAAAATGGGACACATCCGCCGGCCTGGCTTTTATGAAGGTGAAACCCCCACGGTTCCCTGTCTACTCTGGCTGTTAATTCAGGCTTTGTGCTCAGTCATCTGTTGAGTCTTTCCTGTGCCATAAGACAGCGTGTCAAAAGGTGGCATGAAATATAGAGTATAAGCTTCCAGAGGTGTCTGGATGGTGGAGGCTGTGAAGCGAAACATTTGTGTGGAGCAGTTGAGAAAGGCATTTGCTGTGCTGCTGTCTTTCAGTAAAATCAATAACTCATAGCAGGAATTCCAAACGATTTACATCATGGGAATATTTGCAGCGTAGAAGAAATATTTACATAACGCAGATCCTGTTTCTATTTTTTGTCATTCCAGATTAAACTGTCTGATGAAATGTGGGTGATGTTATGGCTGCGAGCAGGCAGACAGATAGCAGTGATAAACGTCATAAAAGTGGAAGCAACGAGAGCAGTGATGGAGCATGTGTGGGGCCTTCTGTTTAACGCCTCGCCTGCGGGCAAGGCACCTTCCCTTCTTGCCTGGAGCACGTCTGGCTTTTTGTCTGGCTTTTACAGGAGAGTAGACATATTACTCGCAAGGGTTGAGACGGTTCAGTGAGCTGGAGGTACTAGGTGACATGGCAGCATGAGGGGCCGGGGCTGGGGGGGACCATATCCTTTTACAGTCTGGAAATAAAGCAGGCCAGAGGTGGTGGAACGGCCCAGAGTCCTTGTTTCATTGGGCCATTAGATGACACAGCAGTAGCACCACTGGCTTCGGACGCCCAGCACAGCAGAATTCATCAAATAATTGTTAAAGTTTTATAATTTGAGTAGTATGCTTTTTTTCCTTTCTTGCTGAAAGTTGGAAGAGATGATTGATACCACTCTTATAGTGCATGCAGTTTCAGCTAGCAGCTTGTTAGCTTTACCTAGCATAGGCTAGCTTGGCTCTGAAAGTAAAATTTCCACCAAACAATCTCTAAGCCAAAACATTACCGCTTTATATTTTTTGTAACTTTAATCTATATGTAAAATGACGAGTCGTGGCTTTGGGCATAACATGCAGGCCTACTTCTTGAATGAGTGCAGTGACGTCCTGGAGGCTCCACTAACAAAAACGTCAGTGCGTCACCCACCCATTTTGCGGCAAAGCAGTTGAAAGGGTTAAACAAACAAACAAACAGTTTTTATGCAGGAACATGAAAATCCAGAAATTTCTCTGAGTTTGCCTTTCACATATGAAGAACACAGGAAATTGTCTGGGTCAGGCGCGTTCACAACAAGAACATTCGCATGAGGGGTGGGGCCTGTTTCCACCTGTTTCCATTCTTTCGCCCACATTATTGTGTTACTTCTTTCCTGATTCGGCTTAGTAACGTTCAAGTTGTGTAACAGAGAAAAACAACAAACAGCTGGACTTAAAGAGTGTGAAGGAATTTGTTTATGATGTGCCTTGCTTTCATCCTGCCAGGGGAATACACAGACTGGCCAAGATTAGACAACCTTTCCTGCAGCATTTTTCATGGTGACTCCTGGGATTTGAGGATCGAAAAACATGCAAGTGATGTACAAAGAGAACAACTCAAGGTGCATCACCCCTTGCCCCGGCAGATCACTGGGAGAAAACCAAAATAACCCATGAAAATCTAAAAACACACACAGGCCTGAACCCTGTCCCCTTTAAAGGAAGAGGGGCCGCCACTGTGACGAGAGTCACAGTATTCCAGGAATGTCCTGATCCGTCAGGGTCGGGATGCCTCAGGGAAGAGACTGAGAATGCTCATGATTCCCCTTCTTTAACATGTGCACGCACACATAAGAGAGGATGATTCATATGACAGGTGGAGAGAGAACAGTGGGAACACGTTACTTCTGACCTCATGTATTTAAAGATATGATATACAGTCTCACTGACACTCTTCCCTTTTCATGTTCACTCATCAGCTTGTCAGATCAGTATTAAATAACTATGACAGCCACAGGCAAAGCTGCCTAGTATCACGCACACCATTTCTTTCTTCAAATGTCTTGAAATGATATGATGTCACTGTTCAAGGGAAAGAAGGTGTGAGACTGTATAATTACTGGGGTCAAGGGTTGTGTGACCCCTCAGAGCTGATGCGTGTCTGAGGAGGCAAGTAAAACACTGTTAATGAGTGGCAGTTAGAAACAAGTGGTGATATGTGGCAGGAATGCAACACAATGACACACTTGTCAGTCAGCGCTCCAGTGCTTTTTGGTTCGTGGAGGCAAATTAAATCTCTGCGTTATTGTTTTAGACCATCAGCAGTTTTTTACGCCTCAATCTGATGACAGCTAATTAAAAACACACGGGTGTTTGAGGAATGCAGAAGGAAAAAGGTTATTGCTGCTCTGTATATGCATTTATTGATTTGACAACAATCTACCCACTAACACAATATATTCAATGTTAGTAAAATTGGAATAAACAGGTGACCAGCTGGGTAGCAGTCAGTGGGGGATGGGGCAGTGTGCCTTCAGAGTTGAATCTTCTTCTACGTCCTTGGATAAACTACAGCAGCACTTGGCAACTGGCAGCCTGTGGCCGATAACATATTTGCTCTGCCAGTTCATTTTGATTATTTTGTATTTCTCCATATCAGACTGACACAGATATTCACACAGGTTTTGTGGGTTCTGATCTCTGTTACGTCAACAACATTCTTAGAATCACCTCCTCTTTAGTAAGCTGTCTTCAAAGTAAAAACCATTTTGTTGCTGCAATGCTTTATATCGAGCTGAATTACAGTTTTCATTTTGACTGAGATTATGGTGATTGCTTAACAGACCTCTGAAATAGCTGACATTAAATGTACGAATCCCTTAAGGCACAAACATGAACAGTAATAAAGCTAATTCTGTTTCATTTTATGAAAAACAGTGACTATAGAAGCTTTGAAAACAATGTCCAGCACACAAACAATAACAAGTGACAGTCTATTGTAGAACTGTTTGAGAAGGACTCACAAATGATTAGAAATAATTCTGCAGTAGCTCTAGAGAATGAACACAGGTCATTGCAAACAGGCAGGAATGGGCACTGCACTTGTGTCATATAATATGAGCTAATATAATAAAACCTTTCATAATTGCAGTCATCTTCTTCTGGATGATGACAAGATGATCAACATTTTCCCAAATCATGATCTTGTCTTTTCTTCCAGAAATGCTTTATAAATCTATATATCTATACATTTATAGATTATTGCCAGAGGAAAACAAGTCTGATTTAAGGAAACACAGAGGGAGGGGTGTGTTGGAGACGACCAGACGAGGGCGGTGCTAACCTCTTCTTATTCCTAAATGTCAATGAAGTCTCCACAGTGACGCTGAACCCTCAAGTGTGTGGGATGGAATAATGTGAGGGTAATGGCTGCAGAGATCTTGAATAACACCAGTTCAATCTAACCAGGTGCTTCTCCACCATGACAGACAGGAGGAATCTCACCTTTCAGTCTCTTCTGCTTCTTCATTCCTGCGAAGTGAACGTTTGCTGTTAGATTATGTTATATCGCAAAGGAATACTGGATTACAGACAAATGGAAACGCGTACGCCTGCATCAAGCTGTTGAATGCGCCCTCTTGTTGTTGCCACACACAACTCAACTGCTCCACAATGAGACTGTGGACTTTACTTGTCATCTTCCCGGTGATGTGTGCGTCTTCTCCTCTTTTAACCGGTGAGTTGAGAATGACACCTGTTTTTTCTCACCCCTTTAATGAAGATGTGAATAAATACATCAAGGATTGAGTGTTTTTATTTTAGGAAACGCGCGCATCCACGTGCGTCACAGCATCGGGAGCGCACTACATGGACCAAACTCGCAATATCCTTTAAATCCATTGAGGAAATAAATCTGTTTACAACTGCGGTTCCTCTCTCATAGATTAGACTTTTTATACTTATATTCATTTTATTTATTATCATATGAACTATTCTTTTTTTCTTACCAGAAACACCCCGGGGCAAAGATCCAGCTGTGGAGAACAGCTGCTCAGGTCGAGCCTGCAACCCTCGCATGGGCAACTTGTCCCAGGGCAGAGTGCTGAAGACCCGGTCAACCTGCGGCTCTAACTCCTCGGAGCCTTTCTGCTTCTACAAACAGACCTCTGACCCCAGCAGGAGAGACTCCTGCTTCCCGGCTAAATGCAGCAAGTGCAACTCCGCCATCCCAACTCAGGCGCACCCTTCCTCCTCCATGAGCGACTCCTCTTTCCGCCACCCGGACACCTGGTGGCAGTCTGCAGAGGGGCCGGAGGAGGAGACGCTCCAGCTGGATCTGGAGACCGAGTTCCTCTTCACCCATCTCATCGTGGTGTTCCGCTCCCCCCGCCCCGCTGCCATGGTGCTGGAGCGCTCCCAGGACCACGGGCGCACATGGAGGACCCTCAGGTACTACGCCCGGGACTGTGAGGAGGTGTTCGGCCTGCCAGAGGCGTCTTCGGCCGGGGAGAGTGGGGCCACATGCACCTCCAAGTACTCAGCAGCTTTTCCTTGTACCAGAGGAGAGGTGAGTGGCTGTAGTCTGGAAATGTTTTACTTCTTAAGGCAAATAATAACAGAGAAATAATTAAAAAGAGGGATTACACAGTACTTTACTGGATTCGAAGAAAGAGCAAGAAAAAAGGAAATGTCTACATTTTCTATTTGGGGTTTTCTCCAAATCTCGGCTTGAAAAATTGGGTGCAACCCTCAATGTAAGGGTGGAGGGCTGTAGACCCACCCCTGACTCTGGAACAGTGTAGTGGATAATTCAACTGTTTATCATGAAACATGACACATTGTAAGATTACTATGATCTGAGAATTATTAAGTTTAACCAACACTCGAGGCAGATTGATTAAATATTGTACACAGCATTGGCATTTATGTAGTTACGTCTATATGGAGGGAAGAGTACATTTACACAAATGTTTAAGTGTTTTCACCATATTAGAATTTATTATTCTTACTGTTATGCCTTTTTGGCACTTGCAAAAAATATAATCTATAAAATTATCAAATTGATGTTCAATGCAAGAACTGTCATTTACAGTTTTGATTACATCAGATAAAACTAATCAAATGCAATAAAATAGAAGACAATACAGTATAATTCAGCTTCATTAGGCCTGGTTCAGGGTAATTAAAAGAATAATTTTTGATATTGATATCACCATATCATCATATGTACACAATATGATTCCTCAGAAAGTCTGTGTCTGGTCACTCCCACCCAATCTCAACCCCCACTGAATTAAAGCTCTGTTATTAATACATTTGATTCATGGTGAATAATAAATTATCCTCGATGAATGATGCTGCTGATCAGATGAAGCTTCAGAGAGCTAAGAGATGAGTATTGAATATTGAACTGTGATTTTATTTCTGAAAACACGCTGCCAGATATTTACTTAACACTCACCATCTGCTCCACTCTATGTTGTCCCTTCACTGACTGCGAGACGCTCCAGAAGAGGATATCACACACACACACACACACACACACACACACACACACACACACACACACACACACACACACTATTGAACAGTGGAAGAAGTGTTGTAAACTGACCTCCTCTGATAAGCTGTGGGAAACTATTTGTTTAGTCCTGGGAACAATATCAATGTTCGCTTTTGCCTCTGATGGTCTTCCAGAGCATTTCTGGACCTGCTCTGTGTTCACTGGGAGATCTGGGCCAGATAGGCAGCTACAGTTAATTCACACACAATTCAGCACACACACACACACACACACACACACACACACACACACTGATTCACACAGATGGTGTCAGATGGAGACTCGCGGTCCAGGAGAGATTTGTTTTACTCACAGACAAGTCAGGAGGTTCTGGTTGAATGTCTGAGTGAATATATAGTTTTGCCTGATCTCATAATTGCAGTGTATATAAAGCAAGTATGTGTCTCTCTGTATGTGTCTCTGCAGTTTGTAGGGTTCCCTATGTAAGCCCCTCAGCCAGTAAATTACTGTCTCTGTAGCTCAAGGTTTAAATACATCCCATAAGCAAAGGTTTTCACTGTTGAAACAATACTATAGATATACTGTACATACTCAGTTTGAACTTGCTGAAGTGCACAATGAGTTCACAGTAAGTCCTCTCATTGTTGACATACACACACACCAAATTATGTCATTTTACAAATTAAATTCATTATGATACAAGTTTGTCCTTGTTTACAGGACAAATGGACGATGAACAAAGTTTTAAGTAAGGACCAATTATAAAAATTAAAATAGCATCTTTTAATTTCAGTAAAGGTTCAGTTAAATGATAAAAGTTTGATTCAGTTAATTTTAATGTTAAATATAATATTGGTAGTTCCCTAAAAAGGGTATTTCATTTTCTGGAAGTAATATGAAGAGAGATAAAACATGTATTATGTTTCTTTGTATTTTTTTAGTGCTTTTGAGACATAAAAGTGCCTTAAAATTGTTGGATTATGGGACAGATTGTGGGACACCTGTATGTGCAGCCCTCATTGGCAGGCAGCTGACCCCTCTGCAGATCCACCCCTGGGAGAGTCCTTGCATTATAAAGTCCCACCTACATCCAGATTTATAAAATATTTAATTTAGTATTACTGGTATTCCTTTATTTCACAAGACATTATGCAAGATGATTATCTTTGTATAGTAATTGCCTAAAGGTATTTTTCAAATAACAGTGGTGATGCACAGAACTGCAGTGAGAATTTGATTGAAAAAAAGCTTGTTGCTTTGTGTCAGTTTTTATTTGTGATGTTATAATGTTGTAGGAGTAGTTTTCATGAATCTGAAACATCAACATGGGAATAAAGTTAATGCCTGAGAACAAGAACCATTTGAGCGTCTTTACATGGGAACTATTTTAAAAAACATTAAGGAAAATTAGCTCCTGTCTGTTATTTATTTGGCAGATCACACACAAAAATAAATCTGCATTATTTACATTTTCATCCTGTTCTGTCTTTAAGATAATATTTTTCACTTTTTAAGTGTATTGTTTACAAGTGAAACAACACAGGTTTTGTGAGATTTCTCATCATTTCATTTCCAGGTGATCTATCGAGCCTTATCTCCCTGGCAGTCAGTGGATCCCTACGGACCATCTGCTCAGGACCAGCTCATGATCACCAACCTGAGAATCCGCCTGCTGCAGCGCCAGCCGTGTCCCTGCCAGGCCAAACACCCCGGTGCTGCTGCGCTCCCCACAAACCACTACGCCATTTATGATTTCATTGTCAAAGGCAGCTGCCTTTGCAATGGACACGCTGACCAATGCGTTCCATCCAGGAGCTACCAAACCAGCCAGCAGAGGACGAGTAACATGGTGAGCCTTTTTCAGCTGGATTCTGTGAACGTACATCTCACAGGTGCACGAGATTCCACTAACAAAACACACTTGTACAGTTTGTTCTTTGGTGAGAATTCATCACACTCAGATGTTGTGACTTGCTGACTGTCTGTTTGTCTGCATTTCTGTTGATGTGGTGGGATTGGGAGGAGAAGGATTTGGGGGCTTTTGTTCCCACCACACCCTTGTTACTCAAGTGAGCTTTCGTGCGTGCTGCTGAAGCTGAGGGTTGAGGTGAAGCTACTATATATTAGGCCATAGATTTACCTGCCATTTCAGGGATTTAGGATGTGAAAACTTTAATTATGGTTTTCAACATAATGCTTTAACAACCCTGAGCTGCTGTCGTGTTATTCTCTTCACTGTAAATGGAGAAAAGGAGAAATAGTGTAATTCCAACATGACCTGAGGGGGTGTGAAAAAGTTACACAGGCAGGAATAAGCTGCACAGCATGTAAACACAGTGATTATCTATATAGATGTTAGTATGTTGCAACTAAGAAGGAGGGCTGTTATACTCACATAACATATGAGTGCAAGACTGTTCAGCATGAACAAGAATGGCTCTCAGTCAAGCACATACCTCCACCAAGGCCCAACACTCCCCTTAAGTTCAATCAATCTTCACCAATATATACACACAGATATCAGTCCTCTGAATAAACATGATTTTTCCTGAATCATGAATTATTCCCCTGGAAATTGGTGAAAAACATCATATCTCACAATGGTAAAGAAAGTGAAAAACAAAATCTTGGCTCCGTCCCTTTGTCTGGATCCATGCCACATGTTAATGGGTTCGTTCTTGGCCCATGTCCCGTCCTTCAACAAAGTTGTATGTAAATCTTTTCAGTGGTTTTTGCATAATCCTGCTGATAAACAAACAAAGAAGCCAACCAACAAACACACAAATGGACATGGGTAAAACCATGGCCCAATCCCTCCACAGGTATAAACATAACCTCCATGTTAGAGGTAATGAAAAGAGTTACATCTGCACACTGACTTTGAAACACAAATATATTTAAAAGGATCCTAGTTGGATCTTCAAAGACGCATAGACATCCAACCTCAAGGATAAAACCCTTTTTCTGTCTGTCTGAACGTGAAGTGCATATCTCTAGAACTCGTATCCACTTCACACTTGGCAGATGTGTTGCTAAGGGTCCAAGGAAGAGCAGTGGTGAGTTTGGTGTGATTTGGACAGGCGATAGCTCAGTATAATATAAAACAATATGTTGCAATAAAATGAACCCTGAAGTAATTGGTTATTTTCTTCCTGTTTGGTGTGCCTGGCAGGTCCATGGTAAGTGTGTGTGCAGACACAACACGGCCGGTGACCACTGTGAGCGCTGTGCACCTCTCTACAATGACCGGCTGTGGCAGGCTGCCAATGGCCTCAAAGGGACGCCACACGAGTGCCAGAGTGAGTGATGGGGCAGAGAGTCAAACGTGGAGTAGGACACACAGCATGTGGATTTATCTGCAAAATGAATTTAGTGTCATAAATCAGCTGTAACCTTTGACACACTGATACTTGGTGAATAACAGAGCAGCTACTGTGTCACTGCTCTGATAAGGTTTTTGCATGAGAAAGCTTCTCATTCTTTCTTTCCTGGTGTATGTCTATCAAAAAACACAGAGTGCAAGTGTAATGGCCACGCCAGGAGCTGCCACTTCAGCCGTGGGTTGTGGCTGGCCACCGGACGACGGAGCGGCGGCGTGTGTGACAGCTGCCGCCACAACACAGAGGGCCGCCACTGCCAGAACTGCAAGACGGGTTTCTACAGAGACCCTGCTCATCCAAAAACGGCCCCTGACTCCTGCAAACGTGAGAGCCTCTGTTTCCTCAAAGTGCACGGTCACTTCTTTATAACTTTTGTCTCCATGAACGCCAACTGAGAATTCATATTAAGAGGAGCAGCCTTTGAGAGTTGGAGGGCAGTAATGGAGATCAGATTTTTTCTCTGACTCTCCACATTAAAGCAGATTGATATCTCTTTGGCAACTCCCCATTAGCACCTTTCTAAGTCACTTGTCTTGTCGGTGATGAGATAGTTAACATGACTCCAGTCGCCAGAACGATGGAGAAGACCTTTCTGTTTTGGAATGTGACTGTTATTGCAAACAATGGAGGAATTTTCCATGGTCCATGTGAACAAATTTTTACCATTCTTGCCCTCCCCCCCTAGCCAGACATGCTGCAGCATTTTTAAGAGCAAACATACTTTTTTTTTTCATACTGAAAACAGATGAAGCAAGTTCCTACCAATTAGAATCATCGGGCTGTGAGTCTGATGGTGCAGACAGATTCCACTGATTTATTGCTAGTTTGTTTTTGCTGCAGCTGCTTAATCCAGTGTATATGCCCAGCAATAGGATGATGAAATATATTTAACTTTTATACTGTCGTGGGAGTTACTCATTAAATATGTTTGTTTTTCTTCTACAAGTGCATTTGCCCTTTCTATACATGCATGAGCATAATGTCTACTGCTGCAACTGACTCAGTGATGTTAACATATGATCCTGTTCCATCACCTCTCTCCTCTGCAGCCTGCTCATGCCACCCTGTCGGCGCCGTCCTCTCGGGTGGGAGCCCTCTCTGCAACCCTACCAGCGGGGAGTGCACTTGCAAGCCTGGCGTAGGCGGCCACCGCTGTGACAGCTGCATGATGGGATACTGGGGGCTGCACGAATACGGCTGCCGCCCATGCGACTGTACGGGGGACTGTGACCCCTATACCGGGGACTGCATTTCTGGGTGAGAGCCAAGACGTAGCCGTATGTATTATATAAAGTTATGTATTGTGGTAGAGTGCATTCTGGGTTATTAACGCTGAGCGAGCCCTGAACCTGACTGGTGTCTTACCTCTGCACCACAGCTCAGACGTGGAGGTCTTCTATACAGTCACTGGCCACATGGGACACAGCAGCAATAATAGTGAGACGGCACTCTTTAGGGCAGAGGAGCTTTTCTCTGCACTGCACCACTCTGGTGAGTCTCTCACAACTTAATACACTGCACACTCCCCCATGCTGCTGTTTTTGTTCTAGAAATCCATAACGTCACGATGAAAAGATTTATACACAAAGCTTATTGATTATGTTTCACTCTCCTCAGAGAAATGCGAATGTGTTGAATTAACGCTCGGCAGCCCTAAACTCTTCTGTGCTGCAGAGTACGACTACGGTAAGAGTTATTTGACACAGTGAATTGATTCAGTGTTGTGTGAGCCGGTCACGACAGTCATTGATTGTTAGGCCATTCAACAACATAATGAAATCAGTAGCAGCTTACCTAACCTTAACCCTAACAACCAGGTGGGTTTGTTATAAAGTTTTAAAATACCCCTGATTGTTCTATCTAATATATTCTGCATTGATTTCCTCTAGATCTGTTATACTGCATTTATACTTCACATTTTTAATACTTGCTCCATTGGACATTTTTATATTTCATGTATAATTATTATTATTCACAAATCACAATTTGCTTCATAGGGCTTAACAAGGTTCAACATCCTCTGCACTTGACCCTCAACAAGAGTGAGGAATAACTCAAAAACCGAGGGATACAGAGGAGGGATAGACAGAAGTGGAATAGATGTCCAGACCAGAGCACAGTGTCTAATATAAATGGAGAGTTTTATCAATGTTTAAAGAGAAAGTCTGATGAAAGCAGTATTGCCCCTAATTGTAATAAATGTGAGTAGGCATGTTGTGTATCTAGTTGTAATCTAGTAGTAGTCTAGTGGTAATCATTATCCACGATCAGCTGCCATCACGAGCCACCACCACAATCACAATTATACATTTTTTGACATATTGTCATTATATGATTCCTATCTATATTGTTCAATAATGCACTTATTTGTACTTCAAATGTATTTATTAGGACAAACCCCTTGAGATGTACCTTCTCATTTTTGTGGGGGTCCCCATATCAGAATCACTGCATAACTAAAAATACATACAGTTTTTATACATAAATAAAACAGTTTCATCATTTTCATACATTATGTTTTTAATTATTATAATTATTTAGGTCTGTATATATTTCTATGTGCTTGTCTGGGATCAATTTTCTGATTCAGATTTTTTTCCCCAAACACACCTCCTCGAGATTTACCAGACACAAAGAATTTGTTTCCTTCCAAATACAACATTTAAAACAATATTTTCTACAATCTTGAAAGCAGCACAGTGTTTATCTGTGCTTACCTGCTAGAAGTCCCCTTCTTCCTCCCCGCCTCTGTTGGTGCATTGGTGCATTGAATAAATCAGAGTATAGATAGTGTGCCTCATGACTAGTGAAGTGATTTCGGTTTCTAAAATATATTTTCTTCCCCTTTATTCTCAGAAATGTGATATGAAAGAGATATACTGTGCCTTAAGTGTAAAATTAATATTGATAAATTGTGATTTGTGACGTATGAGAGATGTATTGATGTTTCTCCTCGGCAGTGCTGGTTGTAAAGGTAATGTCAGCTCATGACAAAGGCTCCCACGCCGAGGTGGAGGTCAAAGTGAAGAAGGTCTTGTACCAGAGTCGTCAGATGAAGATCCAGAGGAGAAGCATCACCCTCTACCCAGAGTCCTGGACCACCCAAGGCTGCACATGTCCCATCCTCAACCCAGGTTAACTACAGCAGCCTCTTCCAATCAGAAACTTGCTCACGATGCAAAATCGTATAATTAGTAGAATCTCAAGTCGATAACCTGCCAGCTTTGTGTCGCTCCTCAGAGACTTCTGAGTGGGCGCCAGGGTCCCAGCATCACTCATTTTGATTTGACATTTACAGCTTAAAGATTAGAGCCATATCTCTGTTATAAGACTATTTAATATCTAACTAGCAACATTAACCCAAGCCAACCATCACAGCACAGTATTTAACGTGTTAATTAAATTATGTGAGGGCCGGACCATGAATGTCTTGACAGGTTTATTCTGGCAATAAGAGCAAAATAAAACAACACAAACATATAGCATTATAACTAGTGGGTTAACTTACAAACATAATTAAAAAAAAGGCTAACATACCGGAGGACCAAAATTTCACGTACCTCTCCTGTGGTGTACAACAACAGAAAGGGAAAAGGCGAAGTGGGAGACACACCCTTATAAAGAGGGGTATCCAAAAGTGGACGTTTGGGTGTAAAACTTTATCCGCATATGGACAATCGAGGGCTTTACATGCCAGGTTATAAGTATTGACAGCTTTTGTGGGGCGGTTGTGGCTCAGGAGGTAGAGCGGCTCGTCCAGAAGCCAGATGGTTGGCTATTTGATCCCCACCTACCTTGGGCAGGACATTGAACCCCAATTTGCCCCTGATGGCTGTGTTGGCAGTGTGTGAGGGATGTGTGTTAGAGAAAGTACTGCACATAGATGCACTGTATAAATGTGTGTGAATGGGTGAATGGCAAATCTGTAGTGTAAAGCGCTTTGAGCGGTCGTCAAGACTGAAATAACTATATAGATACAAATGATTTACCATTTAATTATAACAATGAATATAACAAATCATACCTACTTCTTGTTTTGTGTATTTTTGTAACATTCTCAGAAGAAGTCAAAGTCACAGATGCTCTGCTCTGTCCTTCTCTCCAGGATCAGAATACGTGGTGGCGGGACACGAGGACTGGAAGACCGGCCGACTGCTGGTCAACACCAAGAGCTTCGTTAAACCGTGGAAGTCGAACCTGGTTCGCAAATTCCTCCACATCCTCAGGAAAGACTGCGGCCGCCGATAGGGCGTTGGCGAGGAGCGGACTGGAGAAATGGACAGAGGGATGGAGGGGATCAGCTGTGATGCACAGAAGATTTTCTGGATAAGGGTAAATAATGGGCAAGATAAAAACAGGAGGTATCTGAATTTTGCTTGGACACTAAAGTGAAAGTAAAAGTCACAACAACAGAACACTACAATGCTGTGCATGTTGGAGAATGAAATAATATGAAATAAGTACAAACTGGATTCAGTTACATCACCTGCATTCGCTCAAGGATCCAAGAGAACATTACATTACCTTCGTCCAGACAAAGCTGATCCTAGAATTTCAGTTGTGAGTTAATAATGTCTCAGCTCATCTGTCCACCTTATTTATACAGCAGTAATGAGTGCATGTAAATTACTCTGTTATGCTTAATTTACTGGGCGAAGAAGCTGTCAGAGTTAATGAGTCTAAATCATCACGTCCTGCTGTATCTATTTCAGTTTGGAATCTTGCAAAGATGCCCAGACTGAATCCTCCTTGTCGCCTCACACACATTGGTGATAAATCATGGGTCATCATCAGAATCTGTGTGTGTATATGTGTGTGAACGTGGACGTGCGCATATGCTCGACGTCTTTGGCAGCGGCTCTGGGACATTGCAAGTCCAAACAAGTAACTCCTGGATGAAAAAAACAGCATTAGAGGAATCAAGCGGCTTAATGTGAACAGCTCTGTTTCTCTGGCACACTCGCCCGCCTGCTGTCCGACAAGAGAGAGAACACACACCTCTGCGCCCTCTCTGGTCTCTGCAGCACAGATGAGCGCCTCAAATGCTTTAGGATTGAGTTTGCTCTAACGGCTGGTTCAGCTACAAGAGTGGATCATTGTCAGGTCGCTTGAGTCAGACTCGATTCTGTGGAGGATTTTTTACTGTCCTCAAAAGACCTACTTCTCTGTGAGGAGGCCTCTCCTGACCTGACTCTGTGGGAGCCAGAGAGTACACTCTATCTTAACATATGTTCCTCTATTCGGCCTGTGACTCTCGCTGCCCCCAAAATAAATATGTATTAAAAGCCTGTGTGCTTGTTGACATCACACTGTATCTGATACAGAGTCCACAGGCCATTTTGTTTAGCTGGGTCTGGATAAGAATAGGCCCGCTCCGTTGTCTCCAAGGAGACTTACAAACTGCGTGAGGAGACATGATGCATTCCTCAGTCATTACATCACCGCCGATGTCCTTGTCCCAAAGTCTTTACCAAAATAAGAGAAAATGAGCAGGAAACGTTTTTTTTCTCATAAAGGACCAAGTGGTGATTTAGGGTGCACCTAGCATCAATGTCACATTTCTTATGCTATTTCTGTGTGTCCTATATGTATTTTTTAATCAAATCTGCATAAACTCTGTCAGTGAGCTCATTCTTAATGCTTTTGGGAAATGTCTCTTTCATTCCATGGTCACATTATGCTGAAGCATGAGGTTATGAATAGCCTGTAACGTCTGAGTAGGAGGTCGCGGACTCATGTTTGACCCATGTTTTAGTACCGCCCTCCTTTGGTTGAAAGAGAGAAATACACTATGACGTGATTTGACATCAAATCGACTTTTTATTAGAAACAGTTAGTTAAAACTAATGCTGCTTAATGCAGCAGTCCCACCTTCATGAAGGTTATGATGTTCAGTGTTTATTATAAATATAAATAAAAATGATTAACGCCTGACATTCTAATATCTAACAGTAGTACTAAACAGATGGATGGATGGGTGGATGGAAAGACACAGACAGACAGACAGATATGTGAAGCTGTACAAACATGGACACAGCATTCAGTGCAAGATTTATAACAATTTATTTTTTATAAAAACTGCCTCAAATTAGTAATAGAGCAAAGAAATATAGAAATATAATTATTTCTATACAGGAATGAAGCACAGCATTCTGGGTAAAGTGTTCACCAAAATCTTTTTGCATGATTCTCTTGCATATATTTATATATTTTGCATATTTGCTAAAAGCAGCACATCAACATGTAACTTAAATGACAACACTACATTTCTTAAAGATATGTCCTTTTGTCTACTGGCTTAATAGTTTGGAAAAACAAAATACTAGTAAGCTGCTGCCATGACACAAGTCTGTTGCTCTTGCTAACATTTACCTAAAGGTTCTCTAGCAGTGGAAATTTAGTTCAGAGAAATATTGCATAATTGCTGTCAGTCTGAAGAGGTTTGTTGTCTTTGAGCTGTCATGCCGTTCTAGTAGTCCTCTCCCCGGCTCACAACCTCCTTGCAGATGGGCCTGAGTAGGATGGTGTGCTCGTACTGGGCGGTGTAGCTGCCCTTGATGTCGCAGAGGGGCGGGTACGGGTCTACGATGCCAAGGTCGCACAGATTCTTCAATGCCATCAGGTACTTGCTCTCGCCCAGGCGGTCCAGCCAGCGGCGGCAGAACGCCAAGGTGCAAAAGTTCTCATTGATCACGTTCAGCAGATGTTTAGCCCTCGGGAGTCTGCGGCACAAGCGGCACACGAGTCAAAAGTGAAAACAAGCTGTAGGATGGATCTAGAGATGTGAAGTAACGTAAGATGCTTTTTTTTATTAGAATGGTGGATTAATTATCAGACTCAATATTTTGGATTTCAACACATGGATGAGATGAACCTTATTGGCACGTGTCCGACATTGAAGTTCTTCATGTAATGTGAGCACTCCATGTCATCGTGGACTGCACCTCTTCCCGTGCTGCCAAATGTCTCAATGGCGTATGCTTCACCTTCCTGAAGAGGCAGAGGAAAGACAGAAATAAAAAACTCACCCATCTAAATCTATATACAGCATATATACCTTTGTGAAGGCCTAAATCAGATATGACACTAAAAAGGACAAAAACACCTCAGGGGTACTGAGAGTAAATGTAACACAACCCTGAAGTTGTCAGTTGACTAACATATTCACACGTAGTCTATTAAGGACATCAGTGCCCTTTTTTGTATGTTGACTGGCTGAGTTTCATCAGCGTTTGTAAGTCTCTATTGGAGCGTGGCTGTTGTTAGAAAGCCTATGGTATTAGCTGATAACACTGCGACACCCTCTGTCACTCCACGATAATCAGTCAAAGTGCTCGCGGCCCCGTGGCACGCCCAGCTGCCGCTCCAGTTGTGCACTCGCTCTCTGATCACAAAGAGGGTTAATGTCCCCGTAACAAAAAAAACACTTCAGCTAAAAATACCACACGCAAAGCTGCCACATCAGCAGCCACCACTCCACCTCCCCTCTTCTGGAACCATCAGGTAAAAAAGCTTAACACAGCAACTTGCCAATTAACATACTCAATTCTGCCCAAATGCACGCAGTGACACAGGCATGCATCTCCATGTTTCTCCTTGGTGAAGCAGAGGCCTGTTAATGAACCCTGGACGCCCACATTACAGTGCTGCTGTAGTGAAATGAGGAGCTGGGGTTTTAACACGTGTTGCCGGTAATTCGATTATAGGCGTAATTAAAGTGCGGGTGAGGGTGACTAAGAAGCCATTAGAGCAGAGCATTAGAACATATCTCCACACCTCATAATAACCCAATAACCAGCCACAAGTACCTGCAATTACACATAAGAACTGAAAAAGGGTAAATTTATATGCAAGGTCGAGCAGCTCAGAATGGTTTAATTTCAGACACTCGCACAATTTAAACTACAGCCAGTAAAGTGCATACCTCTCCTTATGAAACCACATTTAAATTCACTAGATATGGATTTTTATTTGCATACACTTATAAATATTAGTAAATATTGGCGTAGGTCATTTGAACAGAGTAAGTCATGTGCAGTGATTGATGGTGTACAAACCTCCATCCTCGTGGCCTCTCCACCTTTAACAATGGGGACTGTCTTCCCTGAGTGTATCCTGTACTGTCCGATGGAGTGGCCGTTGAGATTCCTGATTGGCTTCACTGTAAAGAGAACACCACACTGAGGTTTATTAAAGAAGCACTAACCCTGCATGTGAAGAAAAGATGACAAATGACCTCACATTACCTTGATATGTTTTCCCATCTATCTCCACTTCATAAGACTCCATGACCTCCTGGATCGTCTCACCGACGTCACACAAGCGCACGTCGATTCCTGCAAACTTGGACAAAGAGGTGTCCACGCTCACGTCAGTAAATTACATTATGTTCCTCGTGCAAACACAGACCGAAGGTTTTTACAGCTACAGAAACTCCTGAGGGCTGTACAGTATATCATATAAGGTTACTTGACAGGTAGATAATGTGTTAATAAACCAGGATATGAGCTTGTAAGTATGAATGATGTGATGGACAAAATAATGAATCGATCCTGAGCCTTGAATCAGGTTATAAGTATAACTGAATTATTAATAAGTTAATGTAAATGTAAAAAAGTGCAGTCTGCCCTATATGAGTTTGTTACCTACACCAAGGAGGTTATGTTTTCACCCCTGTCTGTTTGTTTGTTGGTTTGATTGTGAACAAGATCACACAAAACTACTGGATGGATTAAACTCGGATGGACGGATGCGTCAAGGTTCAGAGAAGGAGCCCTGTACATACCTGGAGGTATGTGCCATTGTACTTTGGATTGTAATATACTCCCTACAGGTACTACATAATATTCAACCTATGATAACTGTTTTAAATGCTCCTTATTTTAGAAGAGATAATATACTGAGACTTTAGTGAGATTTTAAATGTAAACGATTGAATTATCTCACTTGACTTGCATTCATTTTATAGTGTATGTTATCTCTACTGTATAAGTACCCATTAACTCTATTCTATCTGCCACTGCATCTGGTCTTGTACCTGTCTATCTTAATCATCATTTACTTATTATATATATTTCTTGCTATTTGTGTGTCCCCTCCTATCAAGTTGTACATCGTGTTCAGAGGAATCCACCATCTCTTTATGATAACTCTATTTTACCATATTTGTGTCACATCAAGTCCCATTAAGACTTTTCCCTGGAAGCCAATTAGATCCATATAGAAGTTCTTCAGTTATTTTAGATTTTTGATTCTAATACCCTGTGATCTAGATCTGAAAAATGTGCTCTGGATACTTGTATAAGCTTTGTGCTGGATGTTGTGTATCTTGTAAGCTTCCTGTGTGTCAGAGAGAGCCGTGTTACCCTGATGCCAGTGTCTGTTGCATCTCTCACAGCCTCCAGCAGCCGGTCATACTTTGGATTGAATGTGACGGTGAAGGCACAATCTATTATCCGACCTGAAAGACCAAACCCTTTGATTACTCACAGCAGTTGCCATGAGGTGATTCATTTATGAGAACAGCTTATTCAGGGCAGTAAGAACTATAATGCAATCATTCATTTAACTATTTATAATAAATGCCAAGTGTGAAACCGCACAGCTTAACTCCAAAAGCACATAAAAATGTATTACTGGGCTCTCACCGTTGATGTGTGTTCCAAAGTCAATTTTGCAGACGTCGTCGTAGCGCAGCACGGTGGGGTCTCCTGCGTTTGGGGTGTAGTGGGCAGCGCAGTGGTTGATGGAGCAGCCGGTGGGGAAGGCCAGACCGGCCTCCAGCCCGTTTTCTTTAATGAGCCTCCTGGAGCAGTCCTCCAGCTTCTCACTGAAACAGAGCAGCACAGAGGGACAACGGGTGACAGGAGCGATGAGACTGTTGTCTGTCAGGCATTTGAAGAGACACAGCAGCTCTCCTGCTTGTTTCTAAGACAAAGAAGTGCGGAAATCTTATCAATCTTATCTTATCAGTCTAAAATCAGCATGAGGAGCCAAGATTTACGTCTCTTACAAGGGGCTTGAGGATGCAATTTCAGTTTGTCTCACCAGATGTCAATCATGGCCATCCCTGGTTTGATCCAGCTCCTGACGTAAGAGCGGACCTGTCGGTGCGCCTCGGCCGCCTGCCTGAAATCACTCCACATCTCCTCGTTGGCCCTGTCCAGCGCCCGCTTCTCCTCGCTGGTGGTCCGCCATGCTGCACTGCGCCTGACGGGGGGGGGGGGGGGGTAGACAGGCACATCACAGAGGGTGGTGGCGCTCATTATTTTCTCATTATACAAATATTCATAATGAGGATGTGACACACTCTGCACAGGTGAGGACAAATATGACAACATTACCTCCCCCTGAAGAGGAAATTAAACACTGCACCTCATTATGATATCAAACGTGAATAAAGTGCAAAGCAAATAACCACTGGGCATGTCACACAGTGGACGACCACTGCTGAGTGTGAGGGACGACGTGGAGGTCACACACCCGTCTTTTGAGGGGGGGTATTCACACTCCTCTCCCTTTGGAAAGTCTCCGTTGGGATACAGCTCGCAAATGGGGACTGAGGGAGGGTCAGTCTGTCCCTTCACTGTGGCCCAGATAGAGAGGAGGAGACGCAGAGGAGCAGCAGGAGAGAGAGAAGAAAACACAAGTTATCCTTCCTGTGTTCATGACAGTGATATTTTGCCTTCGCTGAAGAATAATCCTCAGGTCCCTGACTTACAGATCTAATTATGTGAGACACCCTAAAGAATTTAATCTAAAAGAACTGTACAAATACTATAGCACTTGTATTATACCACAGGTTGGAATGATAATTATGTGGCACATTTATGGGATTACTTAATTTCAGTTCCCTCAGTCCAAACTGTGACTCTTCTTGAAACTTGCGGAATTTGTCTGAAATGTCAAACGTGCCGTCATTAATTTTGTCCCGTCTTCTCGACATGTAAGGTCCTGTCGCATTGTGTCCTGCACCTGAGTCCGTCCTGCATCGCACAAATATCATGACACCGATTAACCAGGTCAAACTGCTTCTGTGCACCTGTTGTGTGATAAATGTGAAGCTAAGTATTCAGGAGGTTAATTTAGTTTTGGAGAAACAAGGCTCTTGCAGAACCTGTGGTCTAAAAGGCGGGGGGAAAAGTTGTCTGTTATTGTGGAGATGTGTTTCAGTAAGAGAACAAAAAAGTCTTACATCCTTTCTTCTTTTTCTTCTTCTTCTTCTTCTTCCCGGCCGAGTTCTCTCCCTCATCCCCATCTGTTGAAAGCGTCATTAGTTTCAATTCAGTAAGTGGCACAGCTCCCAGTGTGCTACTAAAAATCTTATATCTCACTGCAGATATGACCGACTGAATTTCACTTTCTGGTACTTAAAAGTTCAGCACGATCACCGCAGCAGAAGGTGATGATGATCATGATGAGGATGATGGTGATGATGATGATGAAGATGGTCAGGAGTTACCTTCTTCTCCATCCTCCTCTCGCTCTTTGTCCTCCAGCATCTGCAGCTCCAACTGTTTCGCCACATCACCAACACATCGGGCTCCTCCATCCCCCTCAGCCTCATTTGTCCCTGCTGCAAAGTCACACACACACACACACACACACACACACACACACACACACACACACACACACACACACACACACACACACACACACCGTTGTGCATGCATGTGCAGATGAACACGTGCGTGTGCACCATTGGCAAGACATGCAAATAGATTTTGACAAACACATAAAAAACTCACAGAGTAAGGGATGTGTTTCCTGTTCATTTAAAGAAAGTGCCTCCACCAACGTCTCAACTTGGCAGAGTGTGTGCATTAATTATTTCTATACGTTGAGGGTCAATATCCTCAAGGGCACGTGTACCTTGCAGCATTCTGACATTTAGCCTTTCACACACTGCTGTGTGGACCACACTTGACTTGGGGCAGGTTCAAAAACCGAGGCTTTTATATTTCCACAGTTTGGAACAGTAAAGCTGAATTTATCATCGTGCAGAGCGATGGATCTTGTTGCACTTAAAATGTTGATACTTCTATTACATAATTTCATGCAGCTTAGGGGAGGATTTGTAGGATGGAACATATTTAATCTGGAGTAAATGTTATTCAAATGGATTCTTTCAATCAGCTCTGGTGTTATTTTTTCAGATTGTCCCGTCTCCAGATGAGCAGCAGCAGCAGCAGCAGCAGCCTGTCAGAGTTGGGACAGTGAAACCCTCTGACAGGTTGAAAACTCTCCTGTCCCGCATATCTGATGCCTTCACATCGTGTGGCTCTATAGAGGAGACACATTTGCGCTATTTTCCTCACTGGTCCTTTTAAAGTGATGCCTCCTACCTGCTGCAGTGGTCCTGCTCCTCTTCTTCTTCCTCCTCTTTCTCTTCACTGACTCCGGCGCATCCGCATCTTCCCTCTCCTCGTTCAGGTCCCCGTCCCCGTTGAGAAGTTGCGGCTCCACTTCTCGCTGTGGCTGTAGCTCCGCCATGACCGGCGACCGACCGACGGAGAGATGAAGTGACGCATAAGCTGCTGAGAGCCTCCAGTGGTCAAAGCAAGAAACAAGTGTGGAGCAGCTGGAGGAGGCTGAGCCAATAACGGAGCTGATGGACGAGCTCCGCGCAACAGCTTGACCTGAACGGAGGGAAGACGATCCTCTCCTCTGTCCAGAAACTTTTTTTATAGTCAGTTATCTTTCTCCCGCAGAGGAAGTTACATTTAGGAGGAGTGCAACACAATCCCTGTGCACTGTGCAGAGATTCTCCTTCATGCAGTGCCCTGGTACATCACCCCCCACTGAGCAGAACTGTTTTGGCCCATTTGGTCCACAATGTCACAGTGTTTTATACTGCATGGAATGATGGCCCTTGGTTGGTCCGCTCCTGTTTGCCAGATCTGAGCCAAAAGTAAGCCAATACCACAAAGGGAGTCAAATGGTTTCTATTTGAGCCATTTAACACACAGGCCACTTTAGGTTCACATCTGGATTACACCTGGCTGAGAGCACTGCATGATTTCCAAACCATACCCATATTTTCAAGGGATATTTGGGCCATTTTAGGCTCTCATCCATTTTGTCTGGGACATAAGAGGGCCAGAAGAGTGGCCCTTATCCATATGCTATCTGGGCCGAGCTGCACATCAACTAAAGCCGTCTTGCAGTAACTGCCCGTTTGCCCTTTTTGACAGTGCTGCCCCTCTGGAGAAAAATAAAAGTTGTATTATTACTGTGAGTTAAATATTGGTATAAATATGAGTAGCACAATAGTTGAGTAAGTTTGACCAAAAAAAATCGTGATATCGTTCAGCCGTTAAAATTAATAATTCAAAAAAGCAAAGTGATGCCTTGTATCTCCGACGTTTATGTCATGACTGAGAGTCTGAATTTGCAAAATTACTTTTTTCCAATTTGTTGCTTATGAAGGACACGATGTTAAATCAGAATGAGGTGAATGCATTAAGAGTTAATTTCTCAAAGTTTGAATATTGTGGTTTGCAGTCACATAGATGAGAGTTAAGCATAAGTTGCAAAATCATATTGCTGCTTAAACTATAGTTCACTGGAAACTACAACCTACTGCACTGATGAGGTAACTTAAACTAGCATGGGGGGTGAGGGGGGGTTGTTGCTTTTTTTTTCAGGTAAGAGCAATGCCCCCCTCAAAATGTCTGTGCACGTCCCTGGCTGCCATCAATCATTTCCTCCTGAACATCGTGGCACAGTCTGAGGATCATGTTACCTGCTGCTGCTGTGCGCACCTGTGACAAGCGGCAGCTCCTCAACCCAAGCCTGACGAGTGTCAACATTTACCAAAGGCTCGATGCCTTGTTGTGTTGTGTTGCGATGTTGTGTTGTTTGTATATCGTCACGCAAACAGCTCGTTAGTGTGATAAGTCGATCGCTGCTCGTGCGTAACGTTGGTTACAGGTTGGAGCCGCTCGGGCGTACAGAACTATGCGTATCCAAGCAACCAGCGCAGTGGTGGAAGCGAAGGGTGCATTCACACAAGCGAAAAGTGGATTTAAACGCACTTTAGTTGTGTTTGTTTATGTTATTTTGTTGCAGGGACGTATGTAGTGTGTTTTTCTGATAGCTGGGAACATCTGGAGCTACTGTGGATTTTCTTGTGGGAACAATGACTTCTTTTGAACAACTCAGAGCTGGTCCTTTGTATTTCTTTGACCAGGTGAGTTTATGATTCATTTTTCTGACTGTATAATTGAGAATAAACTGCTGGACATTAACCATATACCTCCCTACAGCCGACAAGACGAAACAGGGTTAAAGGTACACGGAGCAACATTTACCTTTTTAATGTGGCACCTGGACAAGGAGCACATGAGGACACACACAGGTATTTCATTGGTGCTATAGTATATTATCGGTTTATTCTTATATTTGATGAATCATTTTCTTTCAGTAACGTGGAGGATGACAACAGAGACAGAGCAGAGGTGGCCAAGAGGCTGACAGGTGAACCACGTGGTGAGAGCAAACCTGAACCTGACACCTCAGCATCTCCTGCTCCACTGAACAGAACGAACCAGGAGCCAATGGACGTATACAAGCAAGCAGCCCCTCTGTTACTGAACGAACTGGCTCTCCTGCTTTCCCAGTACAACTGGGCTGAAGAGGGTTGTGTCCCGCGCGGGCTGGTGAATATTCTGAGCCACTCCTCGCAGGATCTGACCTCAGGGGCAGCAGTACTGAGAAGTCCTGAGCTGATTCACAAAGGAAGAGGGTCCAAAGGCTCCCTGAAGTTGGAAGGAAGTCCCCATCATGTGAGCGACAATGGCAGGAGGGAGACAGGAGAGGGAAGTGCAGGTCCCTCTGAGAGTAAACCACAAACTAATCCACATCTTAAAAAGCACAAACAGAAGTCCAGCAGAGGTAAATGAACATTAGCAGAAGCACATGTAAGAATATATTAGAAAAAAATGGCCTCTGAGTAAAATCTCTAGGTCCATCAGCGGTGGTATCTGCCTGATCAAAGCCTTTCTCAAACACTTGACTACACATCACATGACTGGGAAGCTCATAATCATTAATTTATCATGCACTCTTTTTATGAAAAGTTTTTCTTGACATATCATTTTCCAACATATTAATGAACTGACATCAATGGGCTTCCATGCTTCTCGGTCTGCTGTAGGTTTTAAATGATCTGTGAGAAGGGATTTTATTTATGATTAACAATTGATTCATTAATGCTTTAAAGACAAATAACAAATCATTGATAAGAACATCAGAATCCCTGTTATTCCAGACTTGAGATGTTTTCAGAACATTTAAAAATCTTAAGTAACAATTTGTTAACATGCAATTTTACATTTGATGGATTGTTGTCTCTCAGTTTACAGGCTAACGGGTCAACAGGTACAACGTTTGGCAAGACATTAATATAATGTTCTTGAGCATATGTTAAGTGAAAAAAGTTTTTAATGCAGACAATGCTAAATACAAAGTCAAACAAGTGTCCCTGTGGATGAACAACAGCCAAAGTGCTTTTCCACTGTATCACAACCCAAAAATAGATTTTACAGTTGGCTCATTACCAATCTATAAGTGATTAACAAATGACTTATGGACAATTAATGAAGCCCTTAGGTACAACACGAACTCTTAAGGAGGAAGGCCTATACTTAAAATGCTTGTCTCACATGGGTACACATCACAGACTGTACGATGCATGAAGAACTAGGAATTAGACGGCACCATCCCCAAGTGAAACTGCTCCTGTGTACGTCAGAATTAACACAATAAGAATGACAATGATGGGTGTGAACAAGTTGTTCCCCTTAACCTCTGGAGTCTGAAAACATCTTTGGTTACAAGCTTGTGGAAGTGAGAGGATTTGTTTACCAGATCGGACAAGGTAGCTGGGCCCGGTTACTGCTGTATGTTAATCAGTTACAAGCTACTGAGTAACATTATTAAGTTCTTTAATGTCACTGCAGCAGGACCACTTATAATATAAAATAATAATAAAGCTTTATTTCTACAGCACTTATATAAAAGAGGTTACAAAGTGCTTCCTGAAATACTTGGGAATAAAACAACGGCAAACAAAACAAGACAATGAAAAAATGAGAGATAAAATGGGATAAAACATTAAAAACAAACCAACATTCATTAAAAATAATTCAAATCAGACATTAAAAAGCTTTCCTATAAAATTATTTTCAGAAATGATTTTAAAAAAAAAAGAGCTGACAAGTCTAATCTCCTCAGGCAAGAAGGTCCAGGTTCACCTCTTAGTTACCAGCTTTGATTTATAGGAACTACTAGTATGTGTTGGTTGGAAGAGCTTAGATTACATCTTGGAGTGTAGGGAGTTAGTAGCTCTGTTATATAACTTGGGGGCTGAGATTTAAAAGTTGTTAAAATAATAAAATAAAAATCCTAAATTTAACTAGTACCAAATGAAGGGAGGCAAGATCGGAGAGATATGGTCCCTGGTTGGTGTTGGTTGAAATGCGAACAAATAGATATGCTAGTATTTAGATATCAAGCGACGTACTGACTTTGTTTTATATTCTCGCTCCCCAGCAGCTTGTAGCTTCTCATCCATCAGTTTCTCCATCTCATCCAGCAGCTGTAAAGATCCAGGTATGACGTCGGAGCTGCTTCACTGTGTTGATGATGTGACTGACTCTGTTTGACTGTGTGTCACTGCTCTGCCTCTGCTGCCTCAGCTGGATGTGACTTGTGTCCAGGTCTGATCATTCAGCCGAAGCAGCCCTCCTACGTCGAGCCTCAGCAGATCAGATTGTATCAGTGGGTGGTGGAGCGACTGCGGGCGGCAAGAAATCTTGAGTGCGTCTTTACTCTGCTCCTCTGCATTTAAAACTAAAAGTGTGTCAATGAGGGTTTACATTCTAAAAACTTACATCCTTGAATTTCAGATTGTTTCAGCTTTGGAAATGTCAGTTTTATCAGGACAGACTTCTAGAGAAAATTCTAATTAGTACATTTAAATAAAATTATATTTATTGTGAACAAGAAGCCGGAAGAAGAAACCAAGTAAGTAGACCCATGAATGAGATGTTTTGGATGTAGGGAGACTGGTGGTGATTGGAGCATTAAGGTTTCTGATTGGGTGGTTGAATTTGTGGTTTAGATTAAGCCTAATGTGTCTTTGCAAATATTGTATGGATCTGCATTATATTTGGTTCAAACATCAACGTTACATCCTCACTGTTTAAAACTGTATTAGTCAAGTACTTTCTGACCAAATACCTGCTAGACATCAGCCTCAGCTGTACTCTACATTCAGTATTCATTGAAAAATAGAAGGCTAACATATGTGCAAAGTTTTCATCGGTTAGTAATTGCAATTTGATTACATTGAAAAAACAACTCCATCTTCACATAGAAGGCAGCAAACACCGAACCTGAGCAGTCCACTCATACTGTGTCACTATGGAGATGCAAAAGCAAATATGAAGAGCATCAGATCCAGGAGGAAGAGCCAGGAGGCCGTCTTAGTTAATGGGATACCACGGATACCAGAAATGAAGCAGCCGGATCCAGCACAGCAGAAACTACATTACAGAATTGACGACGGCTCCTCGTTCATATAGTATCCTTCTCTCATCGTAACTGTTTTAATTCCAGTATTTGAGCAGGAAGTGGAGCAGTTTTAGAGCATATGGTAAACGTGTCACTGCATCTGATGTTCTGACCCTTGACCCTGCCTCTCAGCTACCCGTCTGGTCGTACGGCTGTTTGCCGGAGCCACTCAGCTCTGCCCTGTGGAGGCTTCTATACCAACGTGTTCAGTGACAGCGACTGTCCCGTCATCCTGGCTACTATCACTGCCTTTGGGCACGGGGCTGTTACACACCCTCATAAGTGAGTTCAAATGTGATGAATTCATTTTGGGAATGATGTGCAGTTTGTAAATCATGAGGCTCATTCCATTCAAACCATAATGTCCTCTTTGGCACTTTGAAGACATTATTTAGATTTTCATTCCCAAACAGTTATAATATCTCTCCCTTTGTGGAACAACTGTTGGTTTACAGAGTTCTGATCTGCTGCTCTGTTGTGAACCATCCAGACGTTTTTCTGCTATTGCACTTATGTCCGTCCTGGGAGAGGGATGTCTCACTCTCCCTGAGATTTCTTCATTTTTTCCCCTTTGGTAGTTTTTCCTCTTACCCTTGTTGATGGTCAATGGGCAGAGGAAGTTGCACCTTGTATATTTGTCAAGCCCTATGAGTAAAACTTTAATGGATTTGATTTAAACATGGTCTATTTGGACATGTCTTGCTCTGCATTGTGGTTGCAAAATGCCCCTATACTATAAAAATGATGTGTGACAGCTTTGATGATGTGTGAAATATAGTTCTTTTTGTTTATGTTTCTCCAGCTCCTCTTTAGGAGCAGTGTGGGACCAGGATGGTGGATTCATGAATGACCACTATGGGAGGAAAAGTAAGGAGTGGAGCTGGCAGACTGACTGTGCACTGAAGGAGAAGGTCCTTATACAGGTAAACAAAAAAGTCAATAAATTACAATACCCACATGTCACATATACAGTTATAAAAGCTTACGTCCATTTTCTGTGTGTAATAAATAAATGAGGTTCCCTTGGTAACAGTTTTAATATTGGAGAAATGTCTCTCTGTGGAGTCTCAACTTTCCTTCACTCTGTCCTCACTGACAATGTGTCAGTATCTATATCTGCATAAAGAAAATGTCAGAGGTGATGTCCAGAGAAGTAGGACGAAGACTCTGGGGTGAGCCTGTCACTGTAGGGGAAGAAAACAGGGTATGATGCATGACCCACTGAGGAACAAACACAAAGAGTCTCTGACACGTTTCATCTGGACTGTTTGGTCCATTTGTTGATGAACAGGGGTTTTTCATGAAGAGAAGATTAATGAATTCACTATAGTTTAAAGCTCCAGTGTGTAAGATTTAGGTGAAAGGATCTATTGGCAGAAATTTAATGTACAATAATCCTCATGATGTTTTCACTAGTTCGTTTCATCTAAATTGTATGAATTGTAGTTTTCTTTACCCCAGAAAAGGTCCTTTATATTTAAATACTTAATATTTACATCGAGGGGACCCTCTCTACAGAGGCCGCCATGTTTTTTACATTAGTCCAGACTGGACAAACTAAACACCTTTTGAGTTTTTATGACAACTGAAGCTACCACAGGTTCTTTTTCATGTTTGGAAGCAGAGGGTGAGGTGAGGGGTGTTCAGCTGCAACATGCAACTTCAACACTAGATATCACAAAATTCTACACACTCCACGCCAGCGACACCTAGTGGTCCGGAGGAGTTATGTTTTAAGGTTGTGAGTCCGTCCGTCAGCTCCATTCATGTGAACACGATATCTTAAGAAAGCTGTGAGGGAATTTCTTCAAATTTGGTACAAATGTTCATTTGAGCTGCAGGATGAACTTATTAGATTTTGGTGGTCAAAGAACAAGGTCACTGTGACCTCATGTTTTTGTGAACGTGACTTATCAGAAACAGGATATTTGAGTAAATCTGGCACATATATTCACACAATTCCCTTTTGCCTTGTGAAAGCCTTGAGAGAATCCTTTCAAATATGGCCTTAACATTCACTTGGACTCTCTGAATAACTGATGTTGTTTAAAGGTCAAGGTCACAGTGGCCCCACAAAACATATGTTTGGCCTCTTGAACGCTGATATCTCAAGTCTGCCTTTAAGGAATTTCTTCAAAATTTGACAAAAGATTACCTGATGAGATTTCAGTGGTCAAAGGTAAAGGTAATAATGACGCCATATTATTTTGAATGTGATAAGTCAGGAACACCTGGAGGGACTGAAACAGGCATAAAACCACGGGACCGTGAATCTAGTTCAACATTGCGTAGCTTTTTAAATTAATCTATCAGCCTGTCTTTCTGTCTTATCCAGGTATCAGATCTGATCAGTGTGAGGCTGCTCAGTGGTACATCTGCTACTCTCAACTTCAGGTGCAATGATGAGAGTGTTCAACTTCCTCTTCCTGTCCTGTCCAACATCAACCAACCGAAGGAAATGGTGAGATTATGATTATCTAGTAGATTTTAGCTTTATGATATGATTATCATTCTCTCTGTTATAATAGCTCTGCTTGCAGACTGATGGAAAGTTTACCTCTAATTTTGCACAAGACCTGCTGCTGGCGAGGAAAACAAAATCCCCTGTTGTGGTCCTGGAGAACAAGAGGACCCTGACTCCTGTAAAACACTTTTTATGCCAGTGTGATGTTTGAGTGCCAGTGTTTGTCTTATGCTGAAGTTAAGGTGAAGTTAAGATAGGTTAGGTTAATGTAAGGGCAAACACAAACCAATGGGGAAACAGACTGTAACACGATGTCTGTATTAGAGATTGTGATTATAATAATAAACGGTGTTGGAAATAGAAATGTGGAAATAGAAATGTAGATAATTCCTTACCTGATAATCAGGTATTTTCTTTTCTCATATAAAAATAATGAAAACCTTTGATTCCTGCCTGAGCTTCTACAGGTTCTGCAGACGCCTGAGTCCCTTTGTATAGAACATCTTGCTAAATGCCTCCTGTTGTTCTGCGTCATATAGTCTACCATGCAAGTAATGATGTATGGCAGGTGTCGGTGGGCACCCAGGAGATGCTCCAGATGGTCAGAGAGGTGGAGGGGCTGGAGGATCCGTCAGCACGGTGGAGGAGAGCAGGGTCTGCCAGCAGGGAGCTAAGAAGGCTGCAGCAGAGAGTTAGAAACACCCTGGACGACTGGATGGATTATTATTGTGCAGCTGTTGGTACGTACCAGCTCACAGATTGTGAACAAATCTTTTCTGAAATACATCTTCACTTTTCCCATCTTCAAACTGCCCCCAGTTATCAAAAGTAACAATGAGTCCATCTGAGTTTGTTCCTCAATGAAGCAAAAAAAAGTTTCAGTATCGCCTCATCATGCAAACTCAACATTATTGAATAGTTCCATCAGGATCCTGTTCACGGTCAGTCGTGTCACTGTGGCGTTTGTGTGCATTTCTGAGTGACCTCTTCCTGTCCTCCAGGTATCAGGTGTCCTGACACGGAGCAGATGCCAGACGCCCTGCTGAGGACCAGGCCGAGGAGAGAGGTGCAGTCAGCGGCTCTTCCCTCTCTGAACCCACCCCAGCAAGCGGAGGCAAAACCGGTCTGGCCGGAGGAGAGCGGCGACGAGCCACAGGAGCCGCACAGACACCTGTCAGTGCGAGCAGAGAGACCTGCTGACTCGTTCGTCAGGCTGCCAAGGTGCACACCACACACAGTCCACTGATTTAACATGTCAGAGTAGAATTAATAGCCTTGAGGTCAACTGCAAAGAAAACAGATGTGTGATGTCTCCAAGCTTTGGCATGAACATTTCGCATGTGGTGTCATCAGGGCTTGAGGACAACAAATTTAAAAAAGTACACCTGCATCACAAACTCAGGGTGCGGAGTTTGAAAGACGTAGCAGCTGAAAATGAATTGGTTTTATTACCTCCGCTAAGGAGGTTATGTTTTCATTTGCATTTGTTTGCCTGTTAGTGAGCAATATTACCCCAAAACTACCTGAACAGTTTAATACAACACATGGTTGAAGGATGTGGTGGAGGATCAGAGGAGAACCAATTACATTTTGGTTCACTTTGTTAATTTTTCAGAAAATAAGTTATGGATCTTAATGAAATGTTTGTTGGTGTAGAAATAAATCCAGATCTAGTGAATGTATGTGTATGTGTATTTACGCTCTCACTCTGAGTGCCAATCTAGTGTTGAAATTGGGCTTCACAAATGTGATCACATTAACTGTTCAGTCACTTGATTAGTTAATGGTCTGAAGACATAAATAAACAGTTATTAAATGTAATTATCTGTTTTTTTATCTGACATTGGACGTGGTACAACCTGGACCCTGGTCGGCAGTCTATCACAGGGCCGAAATACAAACACTACAAAAACACTTACATTAACACATTTAGAGTCATTTAACCTAAACTGCATGTCTTTGGACCGTTGGAGGAAGCCAGACAAAAGCTACACAGACACAGGGACAACATGCAAACTCCACAGGATTTGAACCAAGAACCTTTTTGCTATGAGGCGAATCAGTTAAACACCATTACTTTTTTCACATAGAGCCAAATAAACTTGTGGTTACACTGTGTGTTAAGTCTGTCACATCATCTGTCCAACTATCTTACACCGAAGCCAGAGATTGGTTTTGTGGTAGTGATGGGGACACACTGTTTACTGATAAGTTTCAATGCTTGAGCTCTACCTGGCTTCTTACAGATGTATGCTGCATTATATTGGAGTAATAAGGGGCCTTTTTTTATCTGATTATTTTCAGGACACCTAAAAGGCGATCAAAGGAGTCTCGTGTCACTCAGATTGGACCCCTTCAAATCCACGGCAACATCCAACTTGAGTAAGATCCACTTCTGTCATTTACAAATGCTCTCATTACAACTCATTCATGTATTATTGTGTATAAAATGGCATCTGCTGCAGTTTGGCTTCCTCACAATGACTACACTCTGCCAGGTCAGTGATTATTTCAAAGAGTCCAGAGCAGCAGCCCGCCAACGTACCCCGCTGTCCGGCCCCGTGGCCGCTCACCCCCTCCGTCCCCCTCACAGTGTGCCCTGTGCTGCTGAGAGCTGCCCTGCTGGGGGAGGGGGTGCGGAGGCGATGCTGCTGCAGTGTCACACTGATGCCTGCGGTGACGGACCTGGAGTACGACATCTTCGTGATGGGCCAGCCTCCGCACAGTCAACAGATCCTGGCAGTGTGTGTGACTCTGCCTCACGAGCACGAGGATGCACTGGAGCAGCTTTACAGGAGGAGGAACAAGCACAGAACCACACCATGTACTCAGGTGTTACATCCAGGGGGAAATAATCAAAACATGTCATGATACAATAAGAAACAGCACATTTTGTATGAGATATGCACACACAGGCAAGAATCATAACAGCCTCTGATACAAAGTGTGTGCATCCTTCGTTTGTTGTTTAAACTACATAATGCAGCAAATGAAGGATGCACACATTTGCTGCATTATGTAGTTTAAACAGCATTCAATTCATTCAGCAGTGCACATGTGCAGAATTTTAACTTAATACTGATTCACATTTTGCAAGAACAGCAAAATATCGTATTGCTACAAAGTGGAAGAAACATGTCTTGAAACACTAAAGTCAGCAGGCTATTAAATCATTAACACAGCATGCTTTTTTCTTCAGTGCCAGATGGATTCATTTCGCCTCGTGAGGTATGAGATGTCAACAGGGGGGACGCCGGGCTGTGGACGTGCCAACATGCTGCTGCAGCAGCGACACAACGCTGCCCCTGGGATGATCCTGGTCAGTAAACCTTCTGCAGGCAGCCTGAGGGTGCAGGCTCTGCTCAGTGCATGTCTCCATGGCTGCCACAGGGAGGCAGTAGCAGTGCTTGTATAAACACAGACTGTATATGTGTGTATATATATATATTGTATATATACAGCTCTGGAAAAAAACAAGAGACCACACCACGTTTGTCTTGAATTTGCAGTCTTGCATTTACATGTAAGGCTGCCATTTCATTGCCATGTCTCTTGAATTTGAAATTTGGGTGAAATGTTGTCAGTAGTTTAAAAAATAGAGCAAAGATGTTTTTTTTGTTGATTTTATTTTTATTTTATTTTATTTAACACACTAGCGCACCGTTCCAAACCTGGTTCTCTCAGCTCGAGTTACTGCTCCAGAGCTACTGCACAATTATTCCTTGTCATTAGTGAGTCCTCCTTAAACAGTTCTACAATCTACTGATACTTTTTTATGGTTTGTGTGCTGGATGTTGTGAAAGCTTTTTTACCTGGGTTCATCCTACCTGGTTTATCTACAATGGATATTTTAAAGTCAATGTTTTTTGTGAAACTAAACTCATGGCAGCTGCTCAAATGATTATTTTCTTTAAGATGAAAATGCTTTTCCATAAATTGTCCATAAATCATAACATGAAACATTGTATTTAAGTCAAGGTTTTTACACAGTAAGCATTTATAATGATTGACCGGACTGTGAGTAAACACTCCGTAGGCTCCTCTGTTGAGAAATATGAAACTAAATAACCACATGACTGATACGACTTATGTTGCAGAAATAACATCAATGTGCCACTCCGATCCACTTCTCTGGAAGGCTTTTTTAAAAATATGACAGTAAACGTGTGTCATTGTGGTGATATCACCCCCACCCCCTTCTTCACTCACATGATGTCAAATCCTCTGTGTTGCTGTGGCAGATGTACATCAGAGGGAAGCTGCTGTTTGTGGGCTACATGCACAGTGATCGCAGCTACTCAGTCAGGGACCTTCAGAAGCAGATCTGCAGAAGCAGGGGAGACTACAGATTAGGTCTGAGCCTCCCACCAGACTACAAGTTCAGGTACTGCTGCACCAAGGCCACAGCAAATCAGATTTACTGTAACTCATTAATAATCAGTGCTGTGAGGGTACCACAACAAACAACAGTTTGCATTGATGATCATGGAATTTGTAACCATGGATAAAATTAAACTAAAGTCATCTATATGCTTAGCACTATTTTTTTTAATTAAAATATAAATTAGAGAGAAATACTCTATACTCTAGATATAATTAAACTGCACTTTATTTACAGTGATGCAGTGAGTAACTCTGCAGCCACAGACGCACACAACTCACGAAATGCAGCATTGACAGGAGGAAATGACGCAACACTGCCAGCTTCAGTGGAAAAAGAAAAGGTCAATGAGAGGTTTGTGACAGAAATACAATTTTAAAATTAGATTCCTGGGGTTTTTCTGCACGTTAGCTAATTATCTGTATCAACTTTGACTCTCATTCTGGTTGTGTTGTTTGTTGCCTCCACCAAGAAGGTTTTCATCTGTGTTTTTTGTCTGTTAGTTAGAGGGACAAAAACTACCAAACGAATTCAGTGTGATTTTGTGGAGGGATGGTTCATGAAGCAAGGAAGAACTAATAAAATGTTTGTGTGGATCTGGATCAGTGGGGAGCAATTTCATGCAGATCCAATGAAAAATAGGGATCCAGTGAATTTAAATGTGTTTTTTGTTGGCACAGGTATGCACTCTAATGAGTACAATTCAGTTTTTAAGACATGTGGTTGACATACCTGTCTGATGTCTTCTTCCTGAACAGAAAAACCATTAAAGTTCCTGAGGCATCGCAGCAAAGACAGAGAGACTTTTGTGTCAAATCAAAACAGACGACAGCATTTCCACATGTTCCTTTGACAACACTTTGAATAAATGCTGTACTCCAGTGACTTTAAGTCAATGTTGGCAAACACCTAATATACGTAGTATGCAATTTTGCACCTATATGGGACTGCAGATACAACATTTCTTTCCCTTTTGACATTAAGGTGCATGTACCAGCAACTCTTGCACACATCAAGCGATCCAAGATAATAAAATAAGATGCAGATGTTTCACTGTGTTCTGAATATTCTCAATACACGTGTTATTTGAATTTTTGATCATTTTAATAAATGCTTAATTTTCCAATATTTTGTTGTAATGTCTCTCCCAGATACATGTGCAGAACTATTCTCACTTCTTTTCCAGTTGCTGTTATTCACCCCCTTCCTCCTTTACAGACAGAAAGATCAGGTTACAACATGAAGATTTTTTGGAGTTTTACTTCCTCAACTATTCATCAGATATGGCTTACACACTACCACTCTGACTCTTAGTCATATACAGTGTTGCTAATTTAAGTAATGATGATATACATGGAAATAAATGTGTGTTTGCCACTCAAGAAACGTAATGTGTAACGTGTTAGACTTAGTTAACATTACACTCAACTTGTGTTTACTATGTTCATATTTAAAGGAGTTTAATTAATTATTAAATCCGGCAGTCTGTGCTCACTGAGGACCTCTAGTGGTCGTTTGTTGAAACTACGAGCTCCCTGGTTCATACCGCAGGCAGTCGGAGCTGCTGGTGACTGAGCTGTCTGCAGCGGGACCGCAAGTGTTGCTCTCGGACAAACTCGAGGAAACAATGTCGGTAACTTAGTTTGAGTCGTCGGTTCGTGATGTGACAACCGGAGAAGGTTTGATTCCTCTGTTCTGACAGAAGAAGAAAGTGAAGAGAGAGAAGCGAGGATGAACTCAGGTGAGTGAGAGACAACTCACAACTGACAACTGTTGTTGTGTGATTCGTGTGTGCGTGAGAATCAGGACATTTTAAAAGCAGTGATTTATCAACCATTTGATTTGTTTGTCACACTTTCATACAAACAGACAATACAACAGATGTTCATATATTTATTTCTCATTTATACAAATAAACAACGCGACAGAAATGTTATGTGTGTGTGTGTGTGTGTGTGTGTGTGTGTGTGTGTGTTGTACAGACATTCCTGCCTTTAAAAATGTATTATTATTTAGGGCATTTAACTTGTGTGTCACATATCTGAGTGATTGTGCAAACAACCTCCAAATGAAATGACTTTAAAGCACCAATTCTCAAATGATTATTTCTTATCAGTCATTAACAAGATGGGGGAAGCAATTTATTAAATAGGATCCCAACTGATCCCCCACCGCACACAAACACACACACTCAGGGGAGACCACCCTCCACTTTGAGAACCACTGCATTAGAGTGTTTATGTAGATTTGTGTAGTGTACCACTTAATGCTTTGCTGAGTAGGGAAATAAAAAAACATCAACATGCCTTTCAATCAGCCTGTTATGGTTACAGTATTCCACAGAAGATTTTAGGGCACTAGTTAAGACAGATGTACCAGTTTGCGTGACTGTTCTCCAGTCCCTGTGACCCACTCCTCACTCTTCATCTCCCATCTGCTCCTCCTCCTCCTCTGCCATGTTGACACGGGCCATTAGCTGGATTACTGTGCTGCTGTGTGTAGTGGCAAACAAAAGCCATGTGATATTTGAACCCCCACCCCCCGGAGAGGTGCTGTAGTACTTTACAGTTTTACACTAAGCTGTCATTAGGTCAGGATCAATGCTGCAGAGTGAATCTGACGAGTTAGGAGTGAAGCTCCATTAGAGCAACATCTGTCTGACGACTGAAAATACATCTGACATGCCGTCTGGATTTTGAGAACATGGTTTTCACATTGTGTCAGATTAGAGCCATAATCATTTTCTGGGCGGCTGTGGCAAGATGCTGAACCCTTGACTGCCCTTTGATGGCTGAACCAGCAGTGATTAGTGAAAGAGAAAGTGCTGCACAAAGATACACTGTATGAATGTGTGTGAATGGTTGAATGGGCAAAATATGCTGTTATCAAGAGTAGAAAAGCTGCTCTATAAATAGCTTTAGCTTGACTGTGGTGCTGATAAACTCAAAATTTCAAGTGTGTTTTGTTTTTCTCTCCTCAGGCATGCACAAGCCACCTCTGGCCCCGAAACCAAAGCTGGTGCAGCCCCAGAGGCTGGGGCACTCTCCCTCCACCGCCAGAAGAGACAGGCTATCTCTCCCGTCTCCTGTCATGCCAAGGAGGGTCAAACCAGTACTGGCCCCCAAACCCTGCCTCTCAAAACTCACATTCGCCGCGGTGGAATCCAAACCCCTCGCTTCAAAGAGCTCGCACCAATCATCTGTAACAGAAAACCCTCGCGCCATTGGTCTGCTGAACTCTCAGAATGGAATACAGCAAGAGAACAAAAAGCCGGATTGGGATTATATTATTCCTATTTGCTTGTGTAGCCAGGAAAACTGCCAATGCATCAGGAGCACAGCAGCAAGCAGAGACAAAACGGAGAAAGAGTCGCAGAAGGGTAGAAGTGAAGAAAACAGAAAGATTCCCCAAACATCTAGAGGTGCGGTGGAAAGTGGAGAGAGAACGGACACTGCTAAGAGCCACGTGATTAGCGATAAACCACCACAGTCTGCCTCTACCAATATCCACCCCACTCACCATAAACCTTTACAAGAGATGCTCAATTTGGACAAAAATCCTCACACAGACATTACCCCCAGTCCTGTGGTGACTGTTAGGCCCTCTCTTCCTCACAGTATGCGCAACAATGAGGCAAATGGTAACATAACACCTCTAGGTCCACCTGGGCGAGGACAGAAGGAAGAGGCTCTTAGTTCAGGGCAAATATCTTGCATGCCCCAACCCAAACCAGTCCCCGTGCCACGGAAACCCAGGACAGCTGTTCTGGCTGCTCAGGAAAAGGTGGAGGAACAGAGAGAAGAGACTATGAGCATGCAGGAAGGGAGGGAAATGAACGTCAGAGAGGTGAAGGTGTCATCGGAGGGGAAGGACAGCGCACCCCTGTCTGTCAGTGTACCTGTAAATGAAAACAAGCAGCCGATTGTTCTGACTGTGAGAAAGGTCTGTGCTCCACCAGCCCCTCCACCCAAGAAAAAGCCTTTTCTGTCTGCACCTGAGAGAGCGTCACCTGAGATGCTGCCAAAGGACGTGGACGAGGAGGACCTGGGCTGGGACAGCAGCGTTTATGAGATGGAAGTGTCGGTTGACATGGAGGAAGAAGAGGTGGACAAGGACACAGAAGGAAAGGAAGATCAGGGGAGAGTCTTCGGTGACCTCACACATTGTCCAGCTTCTAGCTGTTCGCTCAATCAGCCAGACATCAGCCAACCTCCTGCCTTCACCGTTGCAACAGAGAATGTTTTAGTTAAGGCGCTCCCGAAGAAGCCGCAGAGACACAGCAGCCCCAAGACGTGTATCCAGAGTATGGGATCCTCTGAGGAGAAAGAAAGTGAAAAATTAGGAGATTATGAGAAAGGGCAGGAGGTGCTTTCCAGACAAGATTGTGTTTTGAGGGAGAGAGCGCTGAGGGAGCTGCCTCTGCCTCCAGATGAGAAAGCAAGAAGAAGCCTCCTACCACCTGGAGTCATTAAGCCCCCACGGTCTAGCCTGGGCAAACAGAGAGCCAAGTCGTTCGCCGGTGCCGACCTCATATGCTCCAACGCACTGAGGAGGAGCTCCTTCCGGAAACTGCTGGACTTGAAGCTCTCGGTGAAGATGCTGCCCAAGCTGAAAGCAAGAGGAGGCCAGAGCCCAGACTGCACTGCCAACGACAACGAGCAAAGTGTTGACAATCACCAAGATGCATGTCAGAACCTCTCAGAGCATCCCAGGTTGGTACGTAAATCATCCTGTCCTCTGTTTGGAGTGGAGCAAAGCGTGGATGGAGATGATGTCCCCCCTGGGATGGATCAAGATGTTTACTACGAGAACATCCGTCACTATGAGGAGATTCCAGACTACGAGAACATCTACGTGGGGAAGGCAGGGTCGTCTCCTGGAGCCTCCTTCTCACAGCCTGCGGCCTGGAACAGCGACATGTATAATGATGAGGGGATTTATGAGGAGCAGGAGCCGTATATGTCCTTTGAGAAAAACACTGGAAACCAACCGACAGACTATGAGAGGTAGATAACATTGGCTTTAATTTCTGTCTCTATATAACCTCGTATGAGTTTCCATTACTTCAGAATCAGAATCAGAATCAGAATTCTTTTATTTGCCAGGTATGTTTGCACATACAGGAAATTGCCTTGGTGTCATTGGTGCACTACTTATGTACATAAAACAACAATATAAAAAACAACAATATATAAGAAATTTAATAAAATAAAATAGAATAAAATAAAATAAAATAAAATAAAATAAAATAAAGAATATACATATATACAGTAACAGATTAACAGGGTTATGGGCACGTGCTGTGCGAAGGTGCAGAGATTGGTGATAGTGCCAGTAGTGTATAAGTAATAAATTATAAATTATGTGCAGGGGGTGGGGTGTGGCTGCTGTTGTTTTCTGAAGAATCCTGAGGCTTCTCAAAGCTGCAGACTTTATGTGTAAACGATTTAATGACTTAATGAGTGTGACAGTGGGTCACTTGTAAAAATAAAAAAAGGAAGACTCACTGAAACGCATGTCTCACAAGCAGATCACCCAGCTCGTACATTAATGCCAGGTATGAACAGGGCCATTGTCTTTCTTTTTGTTGTTGTTGCAGATTCCTGTCTGGGGAGTTTGACAAGTACAGTGAAGAGCGTGCTTACAAAGCCTCTCAGGTGTTAGTGGGTTGACGTAAAAATTCAGATGGCTCATCTAAACAATGCTTTTTGAAATATACACTTCATGCAACAGGTTGCGTTCGAAGTGTTTAATTCTTTAAAGGGTTATTTCATCCACTTCCCCTCCAGGTGTTGAGATGTAGGTGTTGATTTCGGTGTCACCCAAACACAATAGAGGAGATAGTTTTTTTTATTTGTGCTGCTTAAAACATTATTGTTAAAAAGCAGAAACCAGGTTTCTGTGACTGCGTAATCACAACCTAGTTTTGAGGATGATGTTTACACAAGTTGCAAAAGGCTGCAAAAACTCTAAGATTATGTGAATAAGTAAGTCAGCAAATACATTTTATCTATAAAGCACCTTTCAGAACCAAAGTTACAAGGTGCTGTACAATACAAACATGAAGAAGCACACACAGAGGACAAACAAAAACAATGGAACCATAAGGACTAGACCAAGTTAAATATTTATCAAATAGGGGAGTTTTTCACAACCTCTTAAAACTGTTGATGGCTCTGCATTTTTTTATAACTCAGGGAAGACGGTTCCAGAGGGTGGGAGCAATGACAGGAAATATCTGGTGACCTTTAGCTTTTAATGTGAATTTTGGGATGGCCAGAAGGCCTTGGTCAGCAGACCACAAAGATTTCACCGTGTGCAGGGGACACAATGATTCCGAAATAAATGAGGGGCCAGCCCAATTAAGATGCATACACATTTACATTTTGTGGAATAGTCCACGTCTTATTTATTTTTTATTCCAAGTATGACCTTATTCAGGTAATGGTAATCAGACAATGCTGTTCACATGACAGTGTCTTCTACAGACTTAAACTAAATCAGGTTAACATCGGAACATTACCGTGCACGTTTCTGGAACAAGACACTGGTACTTAATTATCCTAATGCCATTTTGAATGCTCAGATACTGTAATCATGACAAATTGCTCAGTTATACTTTTATTACATTTAAACTCCTGGGAGTGATGTTTGTTATGTTCCTCATCTTGTAAAGAATGTATGTTATGCTGTGAATGACCAGTGAACAGAAGTCAGTCGGGAAAATAGGATTACCGTTTGTGTAACTGTTCACTCTGCCTCCTGTGGCTTAGCGTGTCGCCCCTCTTTAGTTCAACAATCACATGTTGAAAACACGTTGAGCTGCTCACAAACACAGACCAGTCATATTTAAATGCAACAGCTAATGTAGACACATTATATGAAAGAGCCACTGACTCTGGCTTATTGCCTTTGCAGTTTTTTTTTGTGGTCTTTTTCATTTTCTGCAGTCAGTGCAGGGAGGTGCTGTTGTTTCACATGTGGCTCTCCCTCAGGGGATTCTGGTATTTTAGATATGAGGTTTGTCTTTGGTGCAGTTTCCTCTTCGCTCTTCACATCATCATTTTTTAGCTGCAAGGTTAAACGAGCAGAGTGTGTGACGACTGAGACTAGTGGTCAGTGTCTTGTTTGGACTTCAGGTGCACTTGGCAGCGTTTTTGCTCTGTGAGTGGAGGCATGCAGCCAGACCAGGCCTCGTGTCAAGTGACAGTGTTGATGATAATTATTGAATGTTTTTTCCGGCTGCATCATGTGCTGCCTTTCCTGTGTACTTTTATTTTTATGACTCCCTCTTGATCAGAGCAGGAAATGTTGGACTACAAAAACACTCCTGCAGATGAAATGTGCTGAGGTGCTTTTTATTTCATCCTCATCTCTTTCACCCACTTCTTTCAACAACAACATCCTTTCATGTGGCCTTGTTTTATCTTCTAATCATGTGTCATTAGAATGACTTAAGTTTGAGTCACGTTGGGCTGCATTCAGTATTCAGTATGCACAACACCTGCACAGTTCATGCTTTGGCATCTGTTTCCTTTTCTTCGTTGACTCAAACATTGTGCCCCCTTTAAACAGAAGCTCTACCAGTGAGGAAGTGGCACCCCTGGGCGACGGCCCGTCAGATGATGATTTTATGGCGAACACGTTGTCGTCAGATGAGGAGGATGAGAACGACAGCAGCTCCATCTCGAGTAAAGGAGACACTGAGCAGTCAGAGGAGAGTACGGTGAGGAGATGCTGTTCATGATTTATTTTATATGTTCATGACTTGAGTCCCCCGAATCCTCCTGGAATCATCTCACAGGATTTATTCTTTACAAAGTCTTTTGAATTATATTGTGTTTTACTGACAGGTGTTTTCTACTATTTTGTACACCCACTGCTCATCTAAATGGCCACGGACTTAATCAGGATGCACATTTCTGATGTCATTATTTTCTAATGCATCACAATCAATATCTGTGTTTTGCTTTTTTTAGATGCAGAGTGGACAGAAGAAGAGCAAGATTCACCACATCGCTACTGAAATCATGAGCTCTGAGAGTGTGTAAGAGTCTTCATTTTTTTCTTAAAGCATAAGGTCACAAAAAATACTAGAACAGATACATTTTTCCTCTCTTGCTATGATGCAGCCATGCATTTTGGTTTCATTTGCCCAGGTTTTGAAATATCTGTCTCTGAGATTTGTGCCTTCACCCCCATTTAAAGTGAAAAGACATCTCAAATATACTGAGGATTTGAAAGACGATTTGGCATTTAACTAGAATGGAGTGCATACCTGTGCCAAGGCCCAACAGTTCCCTTTTGAAACCACATTTAAATTCAATGGATCTAGATTTTTCGGGGGAGCTACACCAAATTGCAAAATTACACTGAAGAACCGAAAAGAGGTTTATTTATATGCAAGGTCACACACTCAGGCAGAAAAGGGTCCCACCATGTTTTGTGCTCAAGAATAAAGTCACATGGATCCTTTTTAAACCAGAATGTCACTCAGTTGAGCACATACCCCTGCCACGGCCCAATAGTCCCCTAATGAAACCACATGTAAATTCACCCAGGCTTTTATTCGGATTTAGCACCTATATTGCAAACACTAATACATATCAGCCCCCAAACATCAGTCACATTATTGTTAACATCAAGATCCATTAATTATTTAATTCTTATTATTAAAATTAATGACAATGCAATGTCAAAGAGTGAAAACAAATCCTTGATCTTCCCCCACCAAAATTGGATCATGCCGCACCCCTTCCCAAAATTTCATGAAATCGGTTGACTAGTTTAATCCTGTTATAAGTTTGCTAAAAAAAGTAAGAAACAAACTAACAAACTCAGAGGAAAACATAACCTCCTTTGTGGAGGTTAAAAAATCCAACAGCAGTTTTCTAAATCTACGTTATTGTTTAAACTGTCTGGATAATCCAAAAATGTCATTAACAGTTTAACAAGACTATTTTTCTGGTATGAAAACTCACAGGAAGTTCTTTTCATTATGTAACATACTTGTTAACATTTTAAGCTGCAAGCTCCAAAGTGAAAATTCCATTCAGCTACATTGTATTGGGTGGAGACAGAAATCTTAAAACCTTGGGAATTGTCAGTATGACTATATAAAAGAGGTAAGGGAGAGGATACAATGTCCTTGTACTAGAGGAAATGACTCTTTGTTGCTTTACTTATCCATCATAACAAATGAATCTTTTCCCATTTGTTGTTGTTCTAGGTTTGTCGATGTCCTGAAACTGCTTCATGTCGTAAGAACTCTCCCCACACACATCACCCCTCACATGAAAACATGGCCCCATGTTTGTTGTGATAAGAGCAGATAGGCTGGTGTTTTTCTGTATATATTGTGCTTCGTGCTCGTCTACTGAGAGAGCCCACATTCTCCATATGTGTTTGATTTGCAGACCACTGGGTCACACCCCATTCAGCAGAAAAGACGCAACTCCTTCAGTCTCGTCCCCACAGATCACATTGCTCATGGGTTTCCCCCGAATTTCAACAGTAGTGTGATCTCACTGTAACATTACACTCATCTGGACTTAAACTGTTATATTGTCTCCTTGTGGTTTATGGAGACATTTGATATTTAGTGGATCACAGACTCAACATCAAATGACGATCTGGTTTCTTTGCTAACTTCCCTCAAAATGTTACGGTCACATGATCAAATATAGAGTGACTAGTATAACAGTAAGTAGTATTAGTTTCTGCTGACAGACGAGTATTAATCATAGTCTCTCTCAGTATAAGCATGTAAACTTTCTTTCGGACGATTACAAAACAAAAGCTAAAGCAGTGTATAAATGGGACTTAAAGCGACTCTATGCAAAAACATTTACCTTAAAATTGCAGTTTCAGAATTAGTTTAATGGTTCACTGACTTGTGACAGTGAAATATTCAGCATTCAACTTTTAATATATTCATAGTTCTAAATACATTTTGATGTATTTGTCACCACGGCTGCTCCTCTGTTTCAGGAAGCCGGGGATCATGGGTAACTTTTAAGCACAACAGAATTACGTACCACATGTGGCTGCAGAGATCGCTGTAACTTAAAGTTACAAAGTTTTGCTTTAATAAGTAGTTTAACACAATTCCCAACACGTCCACAGTGGTGGGTCATTTGGTTACGAAGGACAGTGGCTCTGTTAGACTGTACTTTGGAACACTGGTGTTTAGAGCTAAATGCTAACATCACAACATGCTCATGATAACAATGCTAACTTGGCTGCGATAGACAGGCGTAATGACCATGTTAAGGTTTTTCTGTTAGCTTATGCAAATAAGCAGTAAAGACATCGTAGGCTACAGCTGCGGCTTAAATAGTTTAAATTAGTTTTTACTAAATATTTTGTCATTTTATAGAGAAATGAAAATTTTGTCCTGATGATGGTATCAGATACCAAAGTTATTAAAGTTCATCCTTTGGAGAAAAAGAATGTACTGAATGTACTGAATGTATTATAATTATCAGCAATTATCCATCTCGTGGTTGACAAGACATTCCAATCAAAACCACAAAATACCAACATCATGGTGGCGCAAGAGTCAAGAGATCACCAATGTGATAGTTGTAATCTTTTAGCTTGGACCAAAGTGGTAGGCCTGACATTTCCCTATGCCACCATGACAGTTCATTAAAACAATGATTTTATCTCTTCAGTACTTGAATCATGACTGAACACAACCACAACAGTTGGTTTTGTTATCACGAGAGACAGATGACATAATAACAATGACTGGACTTCTAGCATCATGAATATTAAACACAGGTGACAAAGAACAGTTGTGCTATGTAAACATCAACAGGGCTGTGATGACACACACAGAAGACCGCTAAGTCATTTAACTCATGCATCTGTGTTTGCGATGGTGTTTTATCTTAAAGTTAAAGGCTAACACTAAAATGAAAAGTCATGTGAGCAGATATTTGAAGAGACGAAGGCCGTGAAAAAAGATCGTAGTAGAGCTGAGTCACAGATGATGGTCAGACAGGAAGTTCTTGAGTCTCTGTCTGTGGACTAAAGGTGAATGGAGTCCGGTAATGAGGATCAGTCATAGCAAGAATGTGGAGGAGTCTTAGTCTTTGTTCATTCAAGTCTGCCAGGCAGCCAGCTTTCAACAAACCGATGGCCATGTTAGTGCTATGCTCTTTGTACAGATGCCTGTTGTCTCTAAAATGCTGACTTTTCAACAATAGAAAAAGAGTAACAGCTGGGAATTCTAGCTCAATGAAAATGTGATGTTGGTCTGTCTGATGAGCTTTTAAACCTTTCGTTAACCACAGAGCTCAAAGAACATCGAAGAGTATGTACTAGTCTCCAAGAGAATTTGTTACAAATCAGCTCAAGTCAATAAATGACAGTGGCCACTTCACTCTGGGCAGTAACAAAACATAACTCACAAATATTCAATAACAACTTCTCACTTGAATCATCCATGTTTTTTGTCTAATATCCACGTGACCCACCTCTGTCACTGTCAGCTGTTGTAGACGGAAGAGATTGCACATGTTAACCACAGGAGCTCTCTGCTGGGTGCCCAGTGTGTAAGCACTTTTATTTGCCATGTGTCCACATAAACCACCAAAAATCTCCACATCATCAGAAAAAGGAGCAGACACGGTGCCTCCAGGCTTCTCTGTGCTCTCTCTTTAGTCCTGATTCACTAGAAACTGATAATGTGAAAATGGTTTATCAGTATATCTCTTTCTTTGACTTTTCTACTTCCTGGAGCTTATCTAATTTATAAGGTTCTGCTTGGAACCTTTAACAGGAGACAACTTTTGAATCATTGTTTCTTAGTAAATTTCTTAGACTTTATTAGTGGAACTTAGCCTTGGCTTAATTTTCAAAAAAATATAAAGATGCAGTTCAATAAGAAACAAGTTGAGAAATGTTTGCATTTCCCCACTGTGCCTTTAGTTGACTTCCTGTATTTGCCCCTTCTTACATAAATAGGACTTCCGAGATGTGGTGTCTAAATCATCTCGTCAGAATGGGAAGCCCGTGATTGAAGAGCGACTTCTCAACCAGATCCTGTATTACCTCCCACAGCTCTACGAACTCAACCAGGACCTGCTGAGAGAGCTGAAGCAGAGATTGGCCAATTGGTACAATAACAGAATCACAAAAAAGTGCTTTTACATTTGTTTTTATCAATCACTGATAACTCAGATACAGTTACACCACATGGCCAAAGGTACGTGAACATCTCTGTCTCCATACATTTGTTATGGGACTTTTGTTTCAAGGTTTGAAGTTGGAACTTAATACCTTAAAATTGAATTTAAACTCTGAAGAATTGTATTAAATTATATTAACATCTGTAACATCCATCAATCTATTCGTTATTTATACCACTTATCTTGTAGGGGTTGCAGGAGGGCTGTAGACAATCCCGGCTAACATTGTGTGTGACAAGAACTCTGTAGAATTTCTGGAGAATTGAGTACAGACTTTCTCCAGAAGTTGAACAACACAGCAGGAGATTGTCTGCTCAGACACGGAGACGAACAACAAATCACATTCACACCTACGTTCAATTTCGACTTTCCAAACAATCTAACCCCAATCTGCATGTGTGAACTCTTAAAAGAAGCTGGAGTACTCTGAGAAAACCCACACAGCCTCGAAAAGAACTACAAAAGACCCCATAACATTTATAGAACATTCAAAAACTCGCTCATTCACTTCATCAGGCCTGTGTGAATGTGATTTAATTAGCCTTGATTGACAGTGAACAAACATACCAACTGTGTCATCGGGCTCTCCTTAAATGCTGCCATTACTTTAATTACCACTTTCAGACTTGAAAGCAGCATTCGTGTCATCTCTCAAATCAAAGTTCCAACTGGGAAACTGACATAATAACCGACATGGCACTTACAAATATGGAGGTGCCTTGAAACAAAACAATATGGATGCTTAACATCAGCCGAAGAGCGTGGTTTGGTGTTTTTAGACATACATTTAACTCTCACACAAGCATCTCTTTAATCAGGCAAATAATGAGAAGGCAAGTTGTTTTCATTGAAATTGTTACACATGCATACAGAGGGGTCACAGGTCTAGTTTATTTCATGCCACTTCATTCTGTGCACAGGGATGAGAGTGCACAGCTAGCGGACATTTTCCTGAAGAAAGGCCCCTATCTGAAGATGTACTCCACATACATCCGCGAGTTTGACAAGAATGTGGCTTTACTGGAAGAGCAGACCAAGAGGAACCCAGCATTTGGAGTTGTAGTTCGGGAATTTGAGGTAAGGAGGCCTGTTAGACCTGTTCTTTCTTTCTGGGGAGGCGTGTTTTAGGTTGATTCTGCGTCATTGTTTATGTATGTATGTGTGTGTGTGTGGGTGGGTGGGTGTGTGTATGTGTTGCTAAAAATGTTTATGAAGTGTGTCATTATCTGTCCAAGGCCACTCCACGCTGTGCCGGCTTGGCCCTGAAGCATTACCTACTGAAGCCTATTCAGAGGATTCCTCAGTATCAGCTGCTGCTCACAGGTAACATCTTATGAAGTCAGGGGCGGTGCTAGGATTTGTCCACATCATGGGCCACAATTTACACAAAGCGGCCAATTATATGTCCAACATCCATGTTTTATTTCTGGTTCATAAAGGTGCACATTCCTTGTTTACTGTAGCTTTGATTCAAAGCTGATATTCATCACTGAATATGTTTACAAAATGTTTCCTTGTTCAGGAACACTGTGTAAATTCTAAAATAACTTTTTCTAAACTCTTAAAAAAGACGACTGACAGGACAGGCACACTGCAAGGGCCAATCAGATTTCAGCTGGGGCCAGTGCACCCCTACATCCGCCCCTGAATGAAGTTTCACAGCACTAAATTAATCTGTTAATTTCTCCTAAACATGTTCCTACAGCCTGTGATGTCTCATTGCAGGCGTCATACTGCCCCCTGGTGCACATAAAACCAAATACAGTCTACAGTTCTGTCTTTCGTCGTCTGTTGACATATAAGAGGTTTTTGAAGTGCGGTCCAAATCTTAGTCACATAACATGAGCTTTAACATGAGGAGGCTTAGAGTGTCATGAGTCTAATGCACCAGGGTTGATCGCTCAGTGCCAGAATGTGAAGAATGTAACTCACGTCACTCTTGTATAATTGCATTACCTTAGCACCTGCAGACCTTTTCATCCAGGATTTTAATTTCAAACTACATTCCAGGAATTTTCTACACAACACTGAGCACTTGTGACCCAATGTACGAAGCAGTTTCCTCTCGTTTGTTTGCAGTGTTGAACCTTTGTGAATTCCGTTTCAGACTATTTGAAGAACCTGTCGGAGGACTCAGGTGATTACAAGGACACACAAGGTAAATCAGGCACCTTACTGTGCACTTGTTCACGTCATGACATCAGTGGATTTGAAACTTTATACATCATGTATGTGATTTTCTTTCTACTCAGCCGCCCTTGCTCTAGTGAAGGAGGTGGCCAATCATGCCAACGACATCATGAAACAAGGGGTGAGAGCTGATTCAAATCAACACGTTCTGTTAACACGATGAAATGCTCCATGCATGTTTCTGATCTCCACTTTAAAAAAAAAAAAAATCTCAGGATAATTTCCAGAAGCTGATCCAGGTGCAGTGCAGTTTGAACGGCCATCATGAGATTGTCCAGCCTGGGCGGGTAAGACCTGATAGATGGAAATCAAAGGTTTTTGTTAACAGCACATCAACACTAGCATCGGCCCTCATCACCATAAGCTTTATTTTTCATCCTGACATAGGGTTTTTGGGGTATTTTTTGGTTTTGTCTGTTGTGTGTTCGCTCACAGTGAATTCTTATACATTTAATGATTGTCATCACTATAATATCAATATGATACACATAACTACATTCATAATAATAATTATACTATTATTATTATATGTAACTTTTATTAACCAAATGTTTTTTTACCTTTAAGGACATACAAAATATTTTATTTTAAGAATGACATTCAAACAGAAACATAAAATAAACATATGTCTTGTTGAATAAAACATGACTTGATAAGCTCTTGTGACATGTTTTGGTTCTAGATCTTCCTAAAGGAGGGCGTCCTGATGAAACTGGCCAGGAAGGTCATGCAGCCCAGAAAGTTCTTCCTGGTACAGTTCACATCTGTCTCTTACTTCTCTTTGCTTTCGGAACATGATCATGGTAACACTGTAAAGACTGTGTCATGGGCCCAGTCCACACTCTGTCGTTTTCCCTTTCTCTGCAAATTCTTCTGCAAAAAATCATTATGATCAGATGTCCCAGGAGATGCTCATACTAAATACATTTTTAGTTAAGCGTTCCTTTCCAAGCAGTTATTTAGTTCATTCATCCATGTCTCACAATGTTTTTATGCTGCTGTAAAGACTAAGAGAAGTTATAGATCAGAGAGTCTTGACTGTCTTGAGTTTAAATCTCTACTGTATGCAGTAGGTGATTTGGTGGTTGGAGGTGCAATCCACCTCAAACCAAAGTTATATGTACTGTACAGCACAGAGCCTAACTACTGGTTATCTCAACCACACCAAAACTTTGGAATTTGAAATCATTTCCCACTGTCTTATCCTAATCTTTTCTTAAATGTGATTTCTCCTTTAGTTTAACGATGTGTTGCTGTACACCACCCCTGTTCAGTCGGGTCAGTACAAGCTGAACAACATGCTGTGTCTGGCTGGGATGAGGGTGAGAACTCTTGTCACATCAGTATAATCACAAGATATAAGATATATGCTGCCACCACTGCTCACAGTGAAATTAATTACAGGTTAGCAAACCAAGCCAAGAGGCCTATCAGAACGAGCTGAACATTGAGAGTGTGGAGCGCTCCTTCATTCTCTCTGCAAGGTAATGATCCAAATCAAAAGATAATAACGCATGTGTTTCTCCTTGTTGAGCATAAGTGTGTTAATGCTGTGCAGGGTGTGCAGTCATTCTTTATTTCCTCTTCCTGTAGCTCGGCAACGGAGAGAGACGAATGGCTCGAGGCCATTTCCACAGCGATCTGTGACTACACCAGAAAGAAAATCACTTTTATATCTGGCAAACCTCTAGAGGAGGTAAGACAACCTCAGAAAATACACCCTTAACATAAAGAGTAATGATAAGGTGATCAAATCTAAAAATGTGGGGTATGTATGAGCAGTAAGTGAGTAAACTGTTTCTTTTACTTAAATGCAGGTAGAACTGACGGACAGCAGTGATGGTGCTCCTTTGGGTTCCAAAGCCCCGATATGGATCCCTGACCCACGGACCACCATGTGTATGATCTGCACCTGTGAGTTCTCCCTGACATGGCGGAGACACCACTGCAGAGCATGTGGAAAGGTGAGGTGACAGAAAGTGGCCCTGTAAATCTCCTGAAATAACACTTGACATCTTGTATGTTTCAACTGTGTAAAAACTAAACTAAACCCGGCAATCTCACAGTGGGACTCCAGGAAGTAACTGGTCTTCCCCAAAAAATAGTCTGAGCCCCCATAAGGGCTTAATCACACATGCGCAAATGTTTCAGTGGCGGACCTTCACCATCCGTTCACTTCCAATCTGTGTGAGGGAGGATGAATAAAACATTCTCTTCCTGTGGCGAGGCAAATCGATCTGGTGAACTCATAACAGATATTTACTTCACTCTGGCATATGTGAGACCTTTCCCTATAAGGCCAAATTGTTGCGTTTACACTAACCTGCTGTTGGTGATAATATCTGTACAAACACATATTGATATCAACCATCTCATTTATTTTTTGGCAAGACCGCAAATTAGCAAAAATGTCTAATTATTACCTGCGCAGAGGAGGCAATGTTTGTATGTTTCTTAGTTAGCAAGATTACACAACAAATTATAGGACAGATTGCAATGAAACTTGTTGGAAGGATGTTGTATGGGTGAGGGAGGAAGTCATTACATTTTGGTGTGGATCCAGAGCAGGGGGTGGATCCAGGAATCTTTCTTTAATATTGTGAAATAGGGCGTTTTTCTACTATTTTATTGATTTCCTCAGAGAATAATTCATGATGAAAATAATCAGACATGTTTAGGAGACTTATATTTATGGGTATGGCAAATGGCAAATAAAAATGTGGATCTAGTGAATTTAAATTTAAAGTTACGTAAGGGAACTGTTGATCACGAAACCCATTTTAATTACTGTTGTAAAGCAAGAGAAAGATTTGTATGTTTGGACTTTTTCATCCAATCAGGTGGTGTGCCAGTCCTGTTCCTCCAACAAACACTGCCTTGAATACCTAAAGAATCAGTTAGCACGGGTGTGTGACCAGTGCTTCGTTGTTCTTCAGCAGCAGAAGAGTAAGAGGAGCAGTTTTCATGCTTTATTCACAATAACACTGTCATCCCTCTGGTTTTATGTTGTCTCACGCTGAAACATCACTGTGTATGTGTTTTATTGTCTGCTCATTAGGTGAAGGCTCCGTATCAGCAGCTGTGTCCCCTGGAGGCAGAACCTCCTTTGCTTTTTCCAGAAAGCAGAAAAAGAAACCTGCTGCGCTTAAAGAGGTGGCTGACATAGTAATAATCATCAGATGAATTTTATGCCTCAGCATTATGTTTTTGAGGTGTCCGTCTGTCTGTCCGTCCCCTTCTTTTGAAGGCAAAAAGAATGGGGATGCCTCGAGTGGATCCTTTTAAATTTGCCACAGATGTTCACTTACACACTCACAGATTAACTGATTAGATTCCAGTGCTCAAAGGTCACAGTGACCTCATATGAGTCTGGAAAAAGAAATGTATGTAGACTTAAACTGCTTTGGGTGGTAATTCTAGTTTTCCTTGTTTCAGGTGTCAGCAAACACAGACAACTCCTCCATGAGCGGCTATCTCCAGAGGTCAAAGGGCAATAAGAAGCAGGGGAAGAGGCTGTGGTTTGTCATTAAGGACAAAGTCTTGTACACGTACGCTGCAAGTGAGGTAAAGTATCCCACTCGTCTCAGTGACAGTTTGTCTTCATGTTATAATTGGACTAGTACAGTTGTCACTAACCCGTCGATTGCAATCAACTGGTCGATCTCGACAGTCTTCACTGTTGATTCTCTGGCAGTGTGTCCAGTCCTGGGAGCGGAGCTGCTGGTGTATCTACTGCATTTCCTTGAATACAAGTCGTATTACGTAGCGGAAGATGCGGGGCTTCATACTGTAAAGTACTGGTATTTGCTTGAGTACACAGGACTACTTTTATACGAGCAAAAACAATGTGCTGCAGTAGCAGCTCTGCAGAACAGTTCTATGACTGCCTTTCTTTGTGTATATTTATGTTCCTACATTGAGCCTTTAATAGAAATTGCAGACATAATGAATATGACCCTCCTAAGTGGGTTTTTTGGAAGATCTCAGGCTGGTAGATCTCAGCCTACATTTGGAATTAAAAAGCGACCATAGGCTTGAAAAGGTTGGTGACCACTGGACTAGTAGGAGTTGATTTCATGTCCCTCTAACGTGTGTGTCATTGTGTCTTCATGCAGGATGTCGCAGCCTTAGAGAGTCAGCCCCTGTTAGGATTCATGCTGAAAGAAGATTCATCTCAGAAGTTACAGTTTAAGCTCTACCACAAAAACACGCTGTACCACAGTTTTAAAGCTGATGACGCACAAACAGCTCAGAGGTACAGTATCACGAGAGATGCTACTTATTCATCAATCTATTTTTACACCACTCATATCTTTTCTACTTTATGCCTTTTGACTTCGTACTGTGTTGTGTACCTACATGTCACTTGAGTACTTGATATGTTGTGTACTTATAAGTTGTGCTACTTACATGCTGAGTGTGTTACTTTTATGTTGTGTGTTACTTGCATGTTGAGTGTCTAACTCATGTATTGAGTTGACAATACAGAATTGGCTATAGCGTTGACTTTTATAATTATATGATGAAAGCAATTATAATATATATATTCTATTTTCTTTTTATAGATGGATCGACTCATTCAAAGAAGCCACTGTACTTTAACACCTTTAGGTATTCAATGAACATTCAAACCTGAAAATGTTTTACCTCAGTTCTACAAAAAGCCACTTGAGGCACAATAATAGTTTCATTGAAATGAAGTAAACACATATTATTTAAAAACTTTTTTAAAATCAGATTTCTTGTAGTTGCTGTTTCCATTGTTATCAGCACTCTTGTGATGGTGAAAATTAAGCACATTATTTTTTTTATGTTATTGTGAATGTTTTCCACCAGATATTATTTTAGCAGTGTTAGAATTTTAGATTTAGATTTTGTCACATTTTTATTTAATTGCATAATTGCCTGCTTGGATCTACATGGCAGCGACTTGTCAATTAATGCCCAAGGTTAGTAGATTTGTCATAAATAGTGTCATTTATTTTGTATCCACATTTGCCTAATAATAGTCATAGGTCAAAACAAATCTTGCAAATGTTTTTGCTATTAAGGGATAATTACTTTATTTCACACTTAGAAATGTAGCTGAACAGCACTCAAGACACCACTCTTAATACTTGTTTCAAAGTTCTCACTTTCACAAGTCTTACTGGTTTATCTGGGGAATAAATATTCAGTTTGGAAATTCAGTAACTGTACTTTGACATTAATATACTGCAAAGTGTTTTGCACTAAAGTCACTTAAATTGTTGTACATAGATTATATCCCTGAACATTTACAATCTGTAAATATAGATAATTGTAAATTAAATGTTATTAAAGTTCCATGAATTTTGTTTTTATAGTTAAAATTCTGTAACTAATAAATGTGTTGTTTTACTGTGTGTTTTGCCTCCATGTTGAAATAGCGGAAAAAGTCTTGATTTAAATTGTATTACTACTTGTCTGGCTGTAGCCGAATTGCTTTTTGTTTTGATCATATTTTTACTTTACTATTTAAGTACTGAAATACTTTGAGGTTACAACCATATCAGTGTGAATACTGGTTACTCTTGCAGAAAGACGATCCGTTTTTAAGTGTGTGGAGCCTTGAAAAGCAGCCGAAGAGCATCAGGTTGACTGGGCATTCTTAACTGAACATTAGCATAAACATTAATGTACCCAGAAGATGCCAGATTGTGCTTTTGTGCCAAAGGCCAACAGCTGACCTGTAAAGCATTGGTGAATAATTTATGAATAAAGAATAAAGCCCATAAACTATTCATTAAATGTCTTATCAGAAAGAGGAACTTTACAGCATCCAGTGGTGTTGCCCTCTCCTCTCTTTTTAATAATTAAAATTGTTATGGTTTTATGCAACAAGACAGTGTGGTATGCTGCAGTGCAGGTTATTTACATAGTAGATGAAAACATTCCATTTACATGGTAAGATCAAATAAACTGAACACTTGGGATGTATAGTCAATAATTAGCTATACAAATTTAATTTTAGGCTCAGCTTGACATGAAGCCAGAAGTGTTCCCATGTCTAAGTTACATCTACCCCATTATTTATTTTACTCAGCATGAGCTCAAATGATGGGACCTATTGGATTTTTCCAGTTTTTAATACAGGTTTTACAGCCCCTCCTTGTATTTCAGAGTAAGTTTTAATCACTCCCTAGTAAAAACACTTCTACATGAGCACAAAATTGAAGCAGCATTATGTTTTTGTTTAGATTTAACTGCTTATGTGTACTTTACATACTTTATGACATAATTATTAAGACAAGATGAGATAAAAACTTATCCCACACTGGGGAAAAACACTTGCTACAGCAGCAGACAAGTCAGAATGAGGTAGACAAGGGAATAAAAAAGCAATAGAATAAAAATAAGAAATTAAATAATAAACATAGAATATCTACATAATATACACCATTCACTACAGAAATACAGTTTGTATAGAAATGAAATAGAGTTAAGTGCAGTGGCACAGGATGATTGCACAAGCATGCAAAGGGAGCATGTAAAATAGTACTAGGAAAAATAGCATGCACATATATATATATATATATATATATATATATATATATATATATATATATATATATATATATATATATATATATGGGTATAAATTACCATACCATAGTAACCAAACTATAGTAAACTAAATATATCGGTACATACAGTATAGCATGAATATGGAAAGGTATACACGACATATAAGATTAGATAAAATACTTTATTAGTCCCACAGTGGGAAATATGCAACGTTATAGCAGCAAGAGGACAGTCAATAATAGACAGTTGAGTAATAACTCACATGCAATACTTATAAATGTAAGGAAGTATAAAAAATATATAAACGTAATAAAAACTTAATATATACAGTGTAAACAGAATGTGTACAGTTAAATGGATTGCATATAAGCCATTGAATCTCACAGACAGAAATACATATTGCAGTTAAAAAGTGAAACATATACAAATGGTTGTGAAATCACAATGAGGTATACATGTGGAATAATGTGAAATAATATGATATAGTAATGTGCAGAGGACACTGATGTGACACTGATGAGCAAAATATAGTATATAAAACGTCAAGATAAGTAGTTGTGGTAGGAGAATAACAGAGCAGCATTTACTACATGAAGGACCTGCAGAAGAGTTCCTTCTCACCATAGACCTATATAAAAAGTCTATATGCTTTTATATATCCTTACAGTGTGGGTGCAGCAGACTGTTGCCCAAAGAGCTGCACAGCCCCCACAGTGTCAGGAGCTGAGGGCTGCATGTCCATGATGGATCTCAGCTTCACTAACATCCTCCTCTCACCCACTTCCTCAGTGACACCCAGAGGACACATAGATTTCATTGTACGCGATGTGATTTTTACAGATGTGTCGTTACTCCTGTAAAACCTCCAGAGCAACAAAGGCAGTTTCACTTTGACAGGTTTACAGCATCAGCACCGGGAGCGGGGCGTCTCACCGCGCATGCGCCACACGCGTTTATTAATGGGGAAAAAAAGGTCACGAACTCTGACCCTCCCACCAACTGCAGCAAACAGATAAAATATTAATTTATTGAAAGCGATACGTTATCCTGACTAAGAGCTCCTCGGCAGGTAAGACGTGTTTGCTCGTGTGGAGGCATGAGGGGCTGGTGACAGAGACCCGACGGTCCGACAGCACAGGAAGGGAGGGAGTGTTCAGCGGGTCTTCAGCAGGGAAGCTGCCATTAGCCGCCAGCTAGCAGAGGCTAACCTAGCTCGTTAGCATTGTCCTCCGATGCCGAGCGTGTATAAGCACAATAAGGCAGGTATGTAATAATGTTGATATTTGAGAGCGACTGTGAAACTGCATAAGTAGAAAACACTCACGTGTAGCTGTTAGAGGTAATGCGTTCACACGAGCGGTTAGCGGACCAGCTAGGTAGCTAACAAGACTAGCCGCGTCAGCTAACGGAGCCAACGTCTCCTGGTGTTAGCTGCTGTGCTAACGTTGCTAACCAGGTTCCGCAAACTAAACTAAACCACTTGAAACGCGAATGCATTGGCGGCAAGTTGTACTGTTGAATATACTTTCCTTCCAAGCGTTGATCTGTCGCGGAGATCCAGCGGAAATAACAATGTGACTTTAACCTAGTGGTCGAAACCGAAGTCCCGCCGCTGACTCTGAGACTCGGCGTCACGGGCCCTGAACCCTAGCATTCTTTAACCCTTCAATGTTGACCTTTCACCCACAGGAAAAGAAATACCTTTATCTTCCGTATCGATTTTGAACAGCCGACAGCAGGAGCGTGTTTGTGTCCGTGCTGCGGCTCCACGGCTCATTTCTAGTCGCGCCACAGTCACATTTAGCTGTATTTTAAAACAGGGCCAATTGTTCAGTTCTAGCTAGCGCCGGCTAGATTGTGTTAGCACAGGCCACGAACTAACGTGACTCGCAGTATGAAGAATCAGATGTTTGTAAATCTGTTGCCTCTAAACAGATGTTGTGAAGCTCATTTTGACTTTGTTTGCTGTGAACATGGATAAAAGATTTTTCTGGCCTGGGTAACCGGTTCCTTCGTTACCTTCATTTTATCGTTTATCCCACATTGATGCACAATAAACTTCAGAGACTATGAACACAACAACCACACTGCCTAGTTGTTGTAGGTAATTTCTCTGTCCTTTAAAATGAACTCACATATCCGTGGCCTGTTAAATAGTATTACACTGTTGTCAGAAAGAAGATGAGTGAATAAAGGATCCATATCCGTGGATAACACATGAAGTAAAGCTTATGCTCTCTCTCTCCAGGTGTGTGTCTGATGGGGCTCTGATGTGACGAGCAGTGTCAGAAGGTGTTCACAGTATCAGAATGGATGGACAGACTCAAAGGATTCAGCTCGTATCAGCAGACAACAACATGGCTTTAGGACACAGAATCCAGGTGATGTGACGGCCTGTTATTCTGCTTTATTCACGTTCGAATGAACACATTTCAATCTTTCCTGAGCTTGGCTGCCATTTGAGTGGGGGGCTTTGGCTCTGTGGGTTTGTTTTTTCTGTACATGTTAGTTTTTTCCTGATCTGAGAGCTAATATAATGTTTGGAGTTGAATTAAATTTACTACTATTTTTATTTATGCTTATACAACCTATTCTTTTCAGAAGGTGCAGCTGTAAAAGCAGCAGAGCTCACATCACTGCTGTTGCGAAATTGGCTCCTCTAGCAATAATGTTTTGATTTTGCCTGACTCTCAGGTTTTGGGTTCAAGGTCTTTGATCCCAGACTGATGTGGTATTAACATCCATCCTGAGTGATCTGATCACAAATGGTCATGGGTTAGGTACAGGTCTGAACGCACCCAAATGCGTCCTGAGATCCAATCACATTTGGAAGTGGTCTGGTACGCCTGTGGCTACATTCTTTTCAGTGAGAAGTCGATGTGAAAGCACAGGATGTCTGCGGATTTAATATTTCACTTCCTATCTCTGTCTGCTGCACCTGGCATCTCGACCTCTCGCCTGATAAAGAAGAGGATATGATGCAGTTGTGAACACGTCAGTGCTGAAAACCTTGCGCTGTGTCGTGCACATGTGCAAGGTAAACTCTGTAGCAAATTCTCCAGATTTTACCCAGAGGTCATGTCTGAAAACAGCTATAACGACATTGGACATCTGTTAAATCTGTTAAAAATTACATCATTTGGTCTTTGCATACAGAGCAGGGAAGTGAGATCCAATGATAAGTGGTCACAGGAGACACATTGAGGACGTAGATGAACTTAGATATTGTCCACTTGTGTCTCTCAGAAAGGATGTTAATACTTAACAGGGCCTTTGGTTTGTTTTTTGGGTCTTTGGTTTAAAAGCACTTGTTGGAAAGCTTTTATTTAACTTAACAAGTTGTCAACCTGTCTCTCTTCTGCCCCTTACTCACATGTGTATGGGGAATCAAGTTAAACCATGCCCCTTAAAACCATGCCCATTGTCATTTGCAACAGTCATGTGTTAGTGGCAAAGGAGATTTCAAACCACCCATAACCTTCTCCTAACTGTATGTGGAGCTTCAACTTCCTGCACACTTGCCCTTCCCTCAGTAATTAAGAGGAAACCCACCCACTCTATCTACAGCCAGCACTCTCATGTTTTGATGTGTTGTTTTTATTTCAATTAGATTGTAACAGATCAGCAAACTGGCCAGAAGATCCAGATTGTCACAGCACTTGAGCCATCTTCCCCTGGAAAGCAGCAGTATATTCTAGCAAATGCAGATTATTCACCTGGCGGGAAGGTGATTCTGACGAAGCAGGAGGGTTCACCCAACAAGGTCATCCTGGCCGCTCCAGACAGCTCTGGGGTTAACCAGCTGCTGTTTGCCTCCCCTGAACTGGCTGGGCAGCAGATTCAGGTATTGCCAGAGGATATTAGTGACTTCCTTTAATTGGTTACAAAAACAGGGTCTTATGACTCAAGCCTAATTCTGTTTAGTCAGTCTAAACTGAATCTTATGTTTGCTGTATTAACTATTCCTTTGTCTCTGGTTGTTTTTCAGTTTGTGACAGAAGGCTCAGACCAGTCTATGGTGAAGCCAGTTGTGGAGTACTGCGTCGTCTGTGGAGACAGGGCCTCAGGTAGGAGAGTTTGCCTTTAGCTCCTAAATATTCACTATTATTTTCAGTAACACATAAGCTAAGGTTCAGCAATGTGACCCATCTTTTCATCTGTCAGGGCGGCATTACGGAGCGGTCAGCTGTGAAGGCTGTAAGGGCTTTTTCAAACGCAGTATTAGGAAAAACCTGGTGTACACGTGCAGGGGCTCCGGAGAGTGTGCAATCAACAAGCTTCACCGAAATCGATGCCAGTACTGTCGACTGCAGCGCTGCATAGCTCTGGGCATGAAGCAAGATTGTAAGAGACTATAATATTGAATATGTAGTTGTGGATATGCTCTGTAGGACTCGCATACTTAAGATCTTACGTTTTTGTTTTGTGTTTTAGCTGTGCAGTGTGAGAGAAAGCCTGTGGAAGTGACCACCAGAGAGAAATCGGTCAACTGTGCTGCCTCCACTGAGAAGATCTACATCCGCAAGAACCTGTGCAGCCCTCTGGCTGCCACACCCACTTTTGTATCTGACAAGGAAACTGCTAGGTACATTTCTGGTCAAGTGGTAAAACACCTCAATTTTTTTTTACAGTTGTTACTTAAATCAACATAGTGTAATTTCTCAGTTTACTTTTAAAAGTAAAGCAAATAACAAACAAATAATAATAAAAAAAACAACAACAGAATAATGGAATTTTTAATTCTGAATTTAATACATTTATTTTTTATTCATTCAGTAGCTGAACACACTTATGATATTCTTTCTACAATACAAAAGAAACATTACTTGATGAATTTGTCCCAACACCGTCACAGAAGTTCTCATGAATATGTTGCACTTGCAGTTTTTCTTTGTGTTATTGCTGGAAACTGTGTCCTCCCCTTATATCAAGTGAATCGTCCGTCTTGTGGTTTTCTTCTAATGTTGTGGATCAATATCTCGCTGTAGGATGAACCTCAGACCAACCAGTTTCTCTTAATGGATCTTTTTGCGCTCAATTATGACAATAATACACAGTAAGGCTTCCTGCAGTACAGGAGTCAAATTGATTTTTTTTAATGTAACACCAACTCATAACAGAAGCTGTTTCCAGTCAATTTCATATTGATAAAGTCTAAGCTATACTCTTTTGTTTTATTTACAGTAAATAATAATTATGCATCGGAGGGTGTAGTAATACAACTTATTCCAATACTGTCACTGTGACACAAATATAAATATATAATATAAGGACCTCTAGAAGTTCTTACATAAACACATTTGCTTCCATTGCTGCAGGAAAAGTGAGGGGTTTTCCATTTATCATTGAGCTTTTTTTGGCCTTGGAGGGTGATCACTTTTAGTGCAATTTTAGGTTGTTTACTGGTCTCACCGCAGAAATGACAATACAAATGGTACAAATTTGATTGTACCTATTAAACCAACGTTACACAATATAACTTAGCATCTCATAGAATACACCTGTCATGAAAAAATGTGAAAACTGCATCATATTGTCTTCTCTATCTACATACATGATGAGAAAACGTATTAATAATATTATTATATTAATATTATTAATATAATATTATATAAACTCTCCATATGATGCTGTGTATTTCTAACTATAACAAGTTTAAGAACATCCAGTGGTAAATTTACTGCATTTTTCTGTATTGTATAATTCAATGTGATGTGTGAGTTATCAAATTTCCAACTGCAGGTCTACAAGTTTGCTTGAGTCAAGCATGTTGCTCAACATCCAACAACCTTTCCCCAAGCTGGAAAATACCATCTTGATCCCAGCATCTCCTGACAAGGTAACTGATGCAATCACATTACAGAACATTTAACTCGTGATATTCTAACCTTAAAGGTTCAGTGTGTAACATTTAGGTGAAAGGAATCTATTGGTAGAAACTGAATATAAAATGATCATAGTGATTTTTTTCACCAGTGTGTTTCATCTAAATTGTACAAATTATTGATTTCTTTACCCTAGAATGGGCTCTGTTATTTATATACTGAAAATGTAAATGCTTTATATTTACAGTGTGAATGTGTTGCTAACATGAAGCAGACAAACAAATACAAACTTTTATTTCTGAAGCATGTCCTACAACTCCACTGCCCTCCTCAGGATGACCCATCTCAAAGCGACCTTGGCACACTAGCAAACGTAGTGACGTCCCTCGCCCAGCTCAACAAGACCAGGGAGGCGAGTGATAGTGGCAACGATCTGATGGGAGTTGAAACGCTCAGCAACGGCGACAGCTCGATGACAGACATCCAAGGAGACGAGCAAACTGCAAGTGATATCACTCGGTAAGGGATTATGATGCACGTCATAATGAATCAAGAGGCTTTGATACTGACCAGTGGTTTCTGAAGAAGTTGATGCTGCATGTGGAGATCTACAGGAGCACTGGAAAGTAACCCAGCGGCTGTTTGCTGTTTTTCTCCTGTGTGTCACAAAGCTTTAATAGAATTTCCTGTAGGGCCATGTGGTCTCTGCCTCAGCTTTTAAGGACTTAATTAGATTTCACTATAGTCAGTCAAACAAAAATACATCTTGGATTATGGGGTGCACTGCAGTGCTACGAGTTGTGTCCTATAATTCTTGTTTCTTAATCAGCTACTATATATTATGTGTAAATCAAAACAAAGATCTTTTGTTGTGAGCATTTTGTTTTCTTGTTTTGTGTATCATCAGAGCTTTTGACACCCTGGCTAAAGTCCTGCACCCTGGTGATGGCTCAGCAGGAGACTCCTTGGAGGCCACGATGCAGCTGATGTCAGGAGACCAGTCAGGCCCTGTAGTGGAGTTGGAGGGACCTCTCCTCTCTGACAGCCATATTCCTTTCAAGGTAAAAGTACACCTCACAGACCAAAATAACGAATTTTAGAGTTACATCCTTTTCTGATTAACACTGAAGTTGCGTCTTCTCCCTCTGATTTTCAATTTGTTTCTACAGCTTATGATGCCTTTGCCTGTGCCAGAGTACCTCAATGTCAACTACATCTGTGAGTCGGCTTCCCGCTTACTCTTTCTCTCTATGCACTGGGCACGCTCCATACCTGCCTTTCAAACCCTCGGGTAAGTCCTTCCCCCCTATGATTATTCATTTTTTTCAGAAATGCACCTAAAAAACTATAATCATCATGTGTCAATTATAAAATGCCCTTTTCTAATTAATCCAGTTTTATTTTGCAGTGGTCAAGACAATGACATTAACTTGATGAAGGACTGCTGGAATGAACTGTTTGCCCTGGGTCTGGCTCAGTGTTCCAACATTATGAATGTTGGTACCATCTTAAGTGCCATTATCCACCATCTGCAGACCAGCTTACAGGAAGGTATGCTGTTGTCTGCCTGCGAGGGTCTTACACTGTGAACATAATTTCAGAAGTGTAAACTGTTAAATCTGTTATTTTCATTTGAATGTGGCACAGTTGTATTGGTTTTCAAAACTACTGATGCTTGGGCCCCTTAATTCTTGTGTTCCCTAAATTTCTCTCTGTTTTGTTTTGTCTCCAACAGAGAAGCTTTCCCCAGAGCGAATAAAACTAGTAATGGAGCACATCTGGAGGATGCAGGAGTTCTGTAACAGCATGTCCAAGCTGTCCCCAGATGCGTATGAGTACGCCTACCTCAAAGCCATTGTTCTCTTTAGTCCTGGTGTGTATATAACAGGCTTCTTTAAAAACTGAAAATGTTTTTTGTTCTTTGAATTGGGGCCAAATCCTCAAAGTAATACAGAGGACCATTTTGAGACATACCCATAGACTCATGTCTGGATGTGTGCATGTGTCTGTTTCTGTACTAGATCACCCAGGCATAGATAACATCCCACAGATCGAGATGTTCCAGGAGAAGGCTTACATGGAGCTGCAGGACTATGTGACCAGGACCTACCCAGAAGATTCGTATCGGTTAGTCTTGTTTGTATCTTGTCCAGACATGGTCTGACACTCTGACTTGTCATTAGATGCTCCTGGCAAAGAATCCACTATACCAGCAGAAAGAGCTGGCCCCCCATTTGACGTTCTAAAACAAATCTACCTGACTTTCATTCATCCTGTCCTTGAGTATGCTAGCCTTGTCTGTGTCTCCTCTTTGAAGAGCTGGAGAAGGCAGGGTGAGGAGGCCACCCTGTGTACCCTCTCTAACATACTCAAGTACAGTTCATCCCCTTTTACACTGGTTCCTGCCTCTAGCCACAACACTCCGGCGGCACAGGGAGCACATACTGCAGCGCCCATGAGCAGCACAAAAAGACACGACCTCTCTTTTATTCCTTGTTTTCTTAAACGTATTTATAAAATGAATTATGGGGTATTATGTTCTCTGCCCTTGCTTATGATTCAAGAATATATTAATTCCTTTGTACTCTGTATTTTTTTTATTATTCATTTTTGTATAATGTTTTTTTATTAAATGTTTATTATTAGGACATCAGTTCAGGATTCACAGCTAAAACTTTCTATACTGTCAGTATGAAATCTTGAAATACATGGATATCTATGCTACATGTTGCCAACTGACTGCTGTAAAAGCAGTGGTGTACAAATACAGAGTTACATTTTACTGAACATATGATGAATTTGACATTTTTCAGCATATATCTCTTCTTTCCCTGTCATTAACTCCCAGGTTATCCAAGCTGCTGCTGCGTCTTCCTGCCCTCAGGCTGATCAGTGCAGCTGTCACAGAGGAGCTGTTCTTCGCCGGCCTCATCGGCAACGTGCAGATCGACAGCATCATCCCTTACATCCTTAAAATGGAGTCCACTGATTATAACAGCCAGGCGGCCTCCGGGGTCTGACAGCAGACTGCAACATCAGACTGTGAAAACTCCGCAGCCAACAAATCAGAGTGCTTTGCAGACTGCTTACTGAGTGGTCATAACATACTGTATTTATGACACCGCGTCCTGTGTGAATTCAGTTTCCACTTTACCTGCGTCCTGACTTCTCAGTGGAGCACGACTCACAAAGAGGTCAGGTCAAATCAAGTCCGACGGCGAGCAAGCCCACTGGTATCTGCCCATTCAGGAATGAATGCTTGAAACCTGCATAGTAGATTGTGCTTTTTATTGTACATAGAATTTTATGCTTCATTCTCTCCAGGTCTTTCCTTTTCTGCAGATCTCGTTTGTACTTTGAAGGAATCTAAGTAGTTTCTTTTTCACTGCTTTCCTACATGGCCATGCATTTTTTTATCTTCTAATAATTATGAGGAAAGAAACTTATCATAATGTGAACCGATGTGTGAGATGTTGTTATTGCTGAAGGGTATAACCTTTTATTTCATATTTGTTTGCCAATCCAAAGGATAGGGCAGCATCATGTCGACTGTTTGACGCAGATGATTCGCTTGGATCTGAAGAAATTGTGTATATAGATTTGTATATAGAATGCACCAAGAAGGCTATAAAGAGCAGCACTTGGTAATGATGTGGATTCAATGTTGGTCAAGTCATTTGACAATAAAAACATCTTTCAATCATAATTGTGCTGCATTGAGTGCCAGTGTTAAGGGTTTGGAAATCAGCTGTGGGCTACAAAACGGACAGCATAATATGTGTTGCAGCCATGTTAGTAAAAATTGGAAGGTTCAACACTATTATATTAGACTTTTAAGTGTGGATGTGGACGCCAAGTATTATCTGTTGTGCTGCCTGTTTTGCGGTGAACTTGTTTTGCTGGGACTCTTAAATTTAAAAATCACTGTAGTGTTTATTGATGCCATTGCAGCAAAAAGCCTAAGAATACAGTAACAGTAAAAATGACCTGGACTTGAAATATACACTGAGCCAGGTGATAAGTTTGTTAATCATTGAAAGGGACATACTGTAAGTGGAGTATTCGTAGTAGTAAATAGGAGTAGTAAACACCCAGATAATCAACTTATGACCTTTGTCAAAGTCCCATCCAGATTGAGTAGAGTTTGTTGACCTGGTTCAAGTAACACGGCAGAACTGAAACTGACCAAAGTTACGTGTGTTTGATGGTGCGTTTACCACAAAGTCTTCTAAACATGTCTTCACCGCTACAAGTGCAGTAATCCAGGGGAGGGGTTTATTAGCTCATGTTGGAACTCCTCCAAGAAGCTGTTTCATTAAATGATCTGGATAAGAGTGGAAGCTGGAGCAGCTCTGTTTTACTCCAATCAGACTTTGGTAGTGATTTGGCGAGGCTCTTAGTTTAATTCAATAAACTTAGAAAAAGAAAGCTCAAGTTCTGAACAGTTTGGAACTTCCTCTGTAAACACAGTGGCCTGTTTATGTGCTGCCTACGAATTAATAATGCAAAATCTGTATCCTACCCCACTGACTTATTGTTGTGTTTTCGTGTCAAGTGGCATGAAGGCGGGTGTGCAAGGGACTAGACTTTCAATGTTCTTTATTAGCCAATGAATTTTTCATTAGCAGCCTGCGGATGTGGGTGACCAGTGGACAGTTCCTGTAAGCTGTGTTTTGCTGTAGTTACCCAGTGAACGTGTGCAGCCAATTAAAGGCACTAACAGCACCATTAAACCTTGATGATCGCATGAATGATGTCGCTCTGCTGCTGTTTTTAGACGCCCATTGTCCAATGCCTGCAGCTGCTGCTTTATGTGATTCTCCACGACCCTATCACGTCACTGCATGGCCTGACCCGTCCTCTTTGGACCACTGAGGTTAATGCATGTCAACGTATGGTGCACTCGCTCACTTACTGCAAGTTCTGTGCAAACAAAAGAGGACATGCTCGACATCTCTTTGTGAACCACCCAACAGTTTACAATTGCACAAACAAACAGTGTTTGTCTGTGTCTGAAGTTTGAGGGATTTGTGATGTAACATGGGCTTTTGTGTGTGTGGTGAAGTGGATTAGCTCATTCCAAGATGAATGAATGTGAGAGAAAGGGCCAGTTGGACTGTTCCCATGGCTGCTTGTTTTTTTTTTTTTTGGGTGTTAGAGGGGTAGTGATGCAGGTTTTGCAAAGTAGAACCAGCAGAACTGGTTTTATGAAAAACAATAAGAAAATAAGAATCTTATGCATTATCTTTAACTATAATCTTACAATTACAAGATTTTCTATAGTCTGAGAAGACGACTGCTTGAGCTGCAGCTTATTACACGAACTGTTTCCACAAGAATTCAATTCATTTCTCTTTGTCCTCAGTCACCTACCTCTGCAAGTTGTGTTGAATTGAGAGAAATGGTGTAGAAAGAATATGCAAAAACTAAATTACTTCCACTTCCTGCTGCACCAATGACATCATGTTACTCTAAATTGAACGTAGGTGTGAATGATTGTTTGTCTCTGTGTGTTAGGCCTGCACTTCGCTGGCGACCTGTAAACGGTGTGCCCTGCCTCTCGCCCAATGTCAGCTAGGATTGGCTCCAGCCAACCTTCAGAAGATAAAGTGGTGTGTGTCATAGACGGATGAATGAATGGATTGTGCCATTATGGCTACACATTTCAATATATGCTCAATACAGTACCTGTGAGTGTGCTACTCATTGTCTCCTCTCCATTTCTATTAACTTAATAATTTATCTTGTGTTTTATGAGTCCTCAGTTTTACACAAATTTTCCCACTTTCTCAGAGAGGAAATGACTGTGGTCAGAAAGAAACTAATTTGCTCTAGAACAGCTTAAAGTACATTTTTGAGGTTTTCTATTTTATATATCTGCTCCACCACAATCCAGGGAGAAATATTGCACTTTTTACTATAATTATAATAAAAACGGTAATAATAATAATTATATGAATGCATCTTATTTATGTAACACTTTTCAAGACAAAATAGACTAGAAATTAAAGTCACAAAGCCCAAAAACCTCCCTCATACAAATTTTGGGAATGGACTGCATGTACATCATTAATCCTGTGTGCCGCCCATACATCGACAAATAGATGTATATTATTGTCATAAATAAGATGATAAAGAAATATAGTTAACGTGATTTCTCGGTTCAGTTTCAGTAGATTTTTCTGTTGATTCTTCAGTGGATGTGGTTTCTCCTGCATCATCTGTTATCGCTCCGAAGGAAATCCTCTGTCATGTAGAAGTGAGAGTGTGTGCATTACATATGTTAACCATGAGGACTGTGATCAGTGTGTTATCTGTCACCGACAGGCACGTGCGCTGAAAGAGTTAACCCCTCCTCGTGCAGCCAGAGGAGTGGGCGGGGTTTATGCTCACACATTTTGTTGAGGAGGGCAGACCTTGTGTGTGCGTGCGTGTGCGTGTGTACGTGTGTGTGTATGTGTGTGTGTAAAGAGAGAGAGACAGAGAGAGAGAGAGTGGGAGAGCCGGTCGGGTCTCAACATGGACTCAGGCAGTGAGTGTTGAGCTGCTGCTGAACTAAGGTGGATGAAGAAGAAGAAGAAGACGAAGAAGAAGAGAAGACGTGATCGTGTGTCTCCGGGCTGAAGCTCCGACTCTGGATTATTATTATTATGCCCAGCGCCAACGTGTCGGTGCGAAGTTTATCCGAAGTGGAGAAACGCCTGAGCAGCCGGATGGTGAGTATCATGTGAGTGTGTTGTGCACCATTGTTGTGTGGCTGCTGTACCAGTGATAAACACAGACACACACACACACACACACACTGTAGTCTATGAGATCCACGTCATGTGAAAGCAGCAGCTGCATATCTCTCTGCTAACAAAGAGCCCCAGTGACCCTGCTGCTCATATGTACCATGTGAACATGTGTTCGTCATAGAAACATATGTCTTCATCATGGAGACCTCTCCATGATCATCTGTCTCTGGAAACTTCATGGGTTTGTCCATATCCAGACGGGACAATAATAATCTTTCTCTTTATTTCAGTTTTAGTCTGAAACTCGCAATCATTTTATTTCAGCTTAATCTGTGAAAAAAGAAAATGGTGAAAAGTCTTGGATGGTGTCTTTTATTAGTTTTTCTGCCAACCTACATAAACCCACGATTTTCACATGATTTTTTTTTAAGACAAGTTCATTTGGAGTGTTTGTTGATTTCCAGTTGATGTTCATTGAGCTTTTAGTTCATTTTCAGTTGATTTTTTTCCAGTTAATTTTAAAGTAAGTCTTTCGAAATCGAATAATCATTTAAATTATGTGGGTCTGAAATAAATGAGCAGATATTTGTTTGTGTGACTATTCAGGTGCCAAGAAAAATAACCTCCCTCCTATATCATTCCACTACAGTAGTCTGAATTCAAATAGACCCTTTTGGTGTTGATTTAACTTTATATATATGTTTGGGCTATTTCAATTCTTAATCATGCTCAGTAGAGTGTATATCTAGACACTCCCCTGATGAAAACACATTTCAATCCACTAGATCTGGATTTTCATTTGGATCTGCACCAAATTGCACACTCATGAAGGATAACATCTGGATTTTTTTTTTATTATCAAGATCCAAGAATTATTCTTTGAGAAATCAACAAAAACTTAGCAAAGAACCCTATCTCACAATGTTAAAGGAAGTGAAAAAATAATCTAAAATTGAAGGGGTTCTTTACTTCTACCAAGCTTCGAAGTAGCTTTAGCGTAATCCTGCTAACTAATAGACGGACAGAGATGAGAACATAACCTCCTTGGTTGAAGGAATAATGCAGTTCAGTCCAGCATATTAAACTAAATCTTACCAGAGCATTTCATCCATACAAAACAACTTAATTAATGGTTTAATCAGACTCAAGTGTTTTTTTTTTGCAAGACTACTGTATTTGCATTTGATCGCACAGGTGTTGTGGTCAATCAATGACTAAATGTGTGACCTTTTTTAACCTTACTCTTTATGACGGGTGGTGCTGGGTACACGGTGACACTGACATTTAGAATATGTAGTATCATAGAGGATGTATGAAGACGGTCACTGCAATTAAACAAAATTTGATGCTCATTTATCATATCACATGATGTTATTTAACAGCACAGTCTAACAACATACACACATTATAATAATGGGCCAGATTCTAAACCCACAGCAAAGAGTGGATGATGATCACATAGAGAAATGTCCGGATTACTCTCAGACATGTTTTTTACATCATTTTTACAGTTATTTATGGTTTTACCTCCGCATGCAGAAACATATTCAAATCAATAGTTTTTATATATTTTATCCAAATTACAAATTTGACTGAAAGAACGTCACCAGTCTAGAAAATGTACATCTGCATTTAGAGTCACTTTACAGTCACTTGCCAAAAGAAGTCCAGCTGTTTGCTGCTGAATGTCTACTCATGGTTTGATGATGCAATCGCACAGATAAACCTGAATACGTTTAAAGCCAGTTGCTCTCGGTCACATTGACTCTGAGGAGAGGAATGCTCAGTCAAGCTTGATTCTTGTGCAACCAGAAAGTCAGCCAAGTATCATGCAGCATTTTGTGTTTCTTTGTGTTGCTGGTATATGCACGAGCCTTCAGGCCTGTTGAGCAGCCACCTTATTCTTCAAAAGGTCGAGGTGACATCTTGCATCTGAAAAGAGAGCTGTCACTTGGCCTGTGAGCAACAATAACTCAAATAAATAAATGTCAATAACCTTTCCTCTGAAGAGGAAGAGTAATACACAAATAAGTTGTGCCAGGAAGTATTCAGACACTACCTCTTTTTGCACATTTGAATGTGTCTAAGATTGAATTCTTAAAGGAAGAAATCTCACTTTTTGCCCTTTAATCTACTCAATAACCCATAAAGACAAGGTGAAAACATCCATTTGTCAATTAGGCTGCTCTTAGACCTGCACTGAACTCTGGATATTGAAATTATTCACAGGGGTTTTATGTGAAAACGCAAATATCTGAATTACCATCAGTTACTCCTTACATTCTCCGGAGTGTCTTCAGCCAGACTCTTATTAAAAAAACGAATAATGTCTGATGGAGTCTACTTCACTGGGAGCAAGTGAGTGGTTGTGTTGTCATACATGTGGAAGGCAGAGACAAAGATGTCTATTTAGAAAGACATGAGATTCGAGAGCTTTTGGTGATGCGGGCCAACGGTGGAATGGAATTTATACATCATGTCTATGCTGCACCAACCCTCACCTGGACAATCTCTATCCCTAATGTGGACATTTCCCAGAGTTTATGTCTCAAACCGGCTTGAGAATGACCAGTGGGTTCTTGTTCCTTCTTGCCCAGTACCCAGTTAGGTCAGACAGGCACCTCCAGAAAAAGTCTGTGTGGTTCCAATCTTTACCCTGTTCACAATTATTGTTGCCATTATCCCTCAAAACTTTAGAAATGTTTGTACTCTTGCTGTGATCTATGCCTCAACATGATCTTGTCTCTATAGTGTAATTCATTTTTAATACATTTGCAAAAAAAATATAAATGTCTACCACATAGTTAAGTGTTGAAGAAGTGAAGGGATTTGACGACTTTCCGCAGCCACTGTAAAACCATCAGCACAATATAACTGAAGGACATATCTGACGCTGTTGGCTGGTTTATTGCTGCTGGGCTGTGTATTTATGCTTTTCCCCCTTTTGTTGGCCGCAAATGACATTCCAGTTTTGTTTCTCGAAAAGCCATTGTGCAGAAGACATAGCGGGTTATAGGCCAAGATGATGCAACAATTCAGCTTGAGTGGCTCATTTCCAGAAAATGTCTTTAACCCTCGGTGGATGGGGGCCGTGCAGAGATGTGCTTGTCATTTCTCACTGACACATCTTGTTCTTACATGAACCTTATGCTTCACTTGTGGTGGCTGTGGTACATTCATGCCACCAGACAAATGCCAAACATGTAAGCCATCATGTCTGGATAACTGACATCCTTTTTAATAATCTTTATGTTGTGAATCATTGAATTGCAAACATTGTCCCTCTGCTCTATTCTTTTTATCAAGCTCTATTTTCTCGGCTAATGAGCTGCTTGACTCTTTACTAACCCTGCTTTGTCATCGCTGCTATTCACTCTCTCACTCTGAGTGCATTGAATATAGCTGCATATTTATCTTAATTGAATTCCAGTCAATACTCTGCCAGTTGAGGGGGGCAAGCAGACGCTGAGAGTGTTAATGGGCTATTGATTTAGTCCGGGACCAGCTTGTCTATGAGATAATAGCAAATATGTTTTTAAGCAATTCATTCTGCCGACCTCCTGGGGATTAGTCGTTCAGAAAACTTAAGACTTCAAACACTGCTGCTAGTTAAATTTTTTTACCCCCCCTCTTTTATTCAGTTGAAGACCACATAGGCAGCTGTGGGATGCAGATGAGAAGAGAGGAGGAGGAGATGTTGGGTCAGCTCTCCGATCAAAAGATGTGCTCCTTGTTGCTCTCACTCTCTCTGTGTCAGTATTTTTCCTGTTTCCCTGTGTGAGCCCTGAGTGGGAGAGTGTCTGTATCCATGAGGATCAGCTGGAAGGAATACCAATAAGCACTGCAGGCTTCTTCCCCTCTGTGGTTCTGTTCTCCACTGAAGGGACGGTTTTGTTCCATCTCGATGAGTGTGCCAGTTTTTGGTGTGTGCGTTTATTTGGGGTGCACAGAGGCACACATAGAGAGAATGGTAAAAAAAAGTGCCACCCTATGCACCAAACAACTCACCACTGCCCCATCATTCAGATCTATTTTATTCAAATGGCTGCAAACACTTGCGACATGTATGTGAATCACTACATGACGTGAACCAATGGTTTCAGCAGATTACATCTTAAAAACATTACTTCCTCATAACAGGGGCAGTGTCTTCCTGTTTGCATAAGATGACTTATTTGTGGAGGGGGAAGCGAGCTTAGCAAGAAACAGGCTCAGTGTCTGTATGTTCTGCTAATCTGAATCACAATGTATTAGACTAATGCAGCTCAGTGTTGCGTATACACCCACTGCACAACCACTGGAACCTAAATAAGTTGTGCCTTTCTGCTACACCCCAGTTCACGGCTTAAATTTTGGATTGCTTCTTGTTTCTTGCCTCTTCCATTGCTGCAGTGGGGGAGAGGGGGTGCAGTGTCTGTTTTTGCATAAAAAATGTAATCGCTAACTGGACCATTGATCCAAGAGGGAGAACACTACAGTGCAAGATAAGCAGGATCTGCAGTTTCTATCGACTCACCATGACTTGCCTCCCCCTCCCGAAAAGCAGAAAATATTTGTGCAAATTTCTGGAGGAGAACAGCAAACGGCTCTCCCTTGTCGGGTCAAGATTGAGGCTGATGCAGTTGGATCTTTATGTTATGCTGTCAAGTGAGGTCAGAGCATATTAAAATGGGTCATGCTGTTGCACAGACGCTGTGTGTGCTATGTAGGGCAGCGTGGAGAAGGGGGGAGCTTATGCAGGGGCTTAGGTGTGAGGGAGGCACCCCGGGGGCACAGAGGACTCCTGTAGATCCTGTTGGTGGAGATGAGGATGATTGGGATGATTTGAGCTGCTGAGCTGTGTTTGGAACCAATCTCTCTTTGTTCTACTCCCAACCCCTTATCTCTTATCTGTTTCGGTTTCTGTAGCCCTCTCTGTTTTTTCTGTCGGTCCGATAACGTCTGAGTGAGCCCATGTGAAAACACAGCAGGATAAGATCCAGCAAATTCCCTACGAGCGAGTGGCCGTGTTGATGACGTATCTAACACGTAACGGATGCAAAACTGAAAACAAAAATAATACAAATGTCTCTGGAGGAAAGAGCTGACAGAGATGTCAACTTGGAAATGAGATTTGATTGTTGTTAACCCGTCTATGCAGAGAACCTCCCGCTGTATAGTGCATGTGTGAAAGGCAAACTGTGGGAAAACTCTGTTGCCAATTCTCAGGATTTTACTCGTAGGATAAGTCTGAAAACGGCTTAAGTATATACTATATACTTATAGTCACTGAGCACAGATAGGATCTCACTGTGTTGCTCAAGAACAACCTGGAAAGGTTAAACCACTTTAGATGGTACCACAGTCTCATCAAACTCTAACCTTGCTTCAATTTGTGACCTCTCAGGTTATGACTGTACATTCAACTGTTGCACTCTGCTGCTGCCATCTGCTGCGTTGTGGCCTTTCCCCTAGTTACTGGGCTTTCAAACCTTCTACCTCAACAACCCCTGGAGAACTGCATAAGTGTTGGGGAGAAATGGATTGAAAAGTAGGACAGCTTCTCTGCAGATTTGGGAGAACATTTTCATCAGCATGAGACTAATTCATTAAGCAGAGCCACTCTACCAGAGAGGCCCTCAGATTGCTCCAGCAGTTATGGGTAAAACTGCAGCAGTTGAGGAAAATCGCTTATTAGATTGAAATGGTACAATTTGAGTCTCTCATCAGGAAAATGTCAGATGTCAAATTCAACTTTTGGGCTCTAGTAAGTGTAAAAGATCTGGGCTGTGTCATCAGCGGTATTCGAGCTGCTCTCATGAATCAGATGTCGTCCTGCCAAGAGCCAGAATGTTTTTTAACAGAGTCTAAGCCTCTCATTCCAGCTGTGTAAGACACATTTGGCTTGACATTCTCTTGATGCATTAGTTTGATATGGACATTTTGTTGATGCTCGTTCTAAACACTTCCACCCCTGTCGAGGCCTGGTTTTGTTTCAGGCCCTAACAGTAACCCAGTAATGGTTGCCAGGTGACTATTTCATATGCTCATCCGTATGATATCACAGCATCTTGAAGCAATAAACTTAGACCCTTATTTGGCCCCTAATGCTACAGAGGAGAACATAGAACATTTAGTAAAAGCTTAGAGGAGCCAGCTTAGTTCCAGTGGTGACGAAAGAGCATGTTGCCTAAGCTTTCTGGTTGAACAGACAGTTCTTTGTGTTGCTCGTTTTAAAGACTAAAAAGACTGGGTAATGTGATCAACCTACACACCGGCCTGTCCCATACTTCCTCTTTAAGAAGGACGGTATTAGTTAACTCTTTCGTTTGTGTGACAAACAGGTTTGACAAAAGGTCAGCTTATGTGTGAAACTAATTGTTCTGTCAAGAGATATTTGCATGGTCTCTGGGAGGAGAGGGGATTGCGATCGGGTGCAAGGCTCCTCAGGCTACGATAGGCCAGTGAATCCATATGCAAGTAGCTCGCTCATCAGAGTCCTAGACAGAGTAGAGGTAGGACACGACAAAGTGCGCTTTTTTCTCTGCAGAGAAAGAGTCCTGTGTTCAAGAAGGACCGATGCCAGAGAGGGGGAGAGAATGGGATGAGGACGGAGGCTGAAATACTGCAGGCATGCTTGTTGAAATAAGCATGGCATTCTCCAGCCACACACTATGGATAAATAATTATAAATTATGTATGTACAGTATTTTAACAAGCACATAGAGACCAATAAACTGCACGTACATTTTACACAACACTAAGAGTTGACAGCCTGGAAGTTGCCCTTTAGCTTAAAGCACGGCAGTGCTTTGGACTAAATGATGAGCAGCAAATGAGCATGGCAGCCAGCTTGCAATGGTGATGTTTAGCTGGCACGATGATTACCATGTTTAATTTCATCTTATTGTTTTCTATTTAACCAGAAAGAGAAACATAAATGATGTGTGAAGGTGCCTCAGACCACAGTCCAGACCAATGGACCAAAATTTAATCTGACCCAAAAGACGTGGTCTCAGTTCAGTTCAATTTAAATCATGTTTTGGTTCGTTTGCAGTGTGAAAACACTTTTTTTGAAATAGTTCAGACATTTGCACCAATTACAGGAAGTTGAGACCATATCATACAATAGAAGAAAAAGAAGTGGAAGAGAAACTGATCTCTCTTGAAAACAGAGTTGCCTAGACTCCAGCGCTATATGATGACAATTCATTTTTTACATTCAAACTAGTGTTCAGTGCTGCGTCTGACAGCTCACGCTAACGTCAGCCAGTCTACAAATCAATCAAGGTCAAGAATAGGTAGACACAGCCCATGTAGGTTATGATGACATACAAAAGTCTTTAGTGCGCTCCCTAAATGACAATGTGAAACAGAACTAACCAGATCAAATGTTAACAATTTAACAATGATCAGCTCTTTAGTCTCAGGTGGGAAAACGTCCTGAAGCACAGATAACACACAGAAAAATGCAGGCTTCAATTCCAATAGAATAGTGGAAAGTAAAATTAATGGTAATTAGTTCTAAACAAACATGTGGAGGTATTTAACTGCAGGTATTTTATCATGAAACCCACTAGACAAACTGACATTTTGAACTGGATTGACAGGAAAAGTCTAGATCACCAGGATCATTAGGATTCATCTTGTGTAACACACAAATGTCAAAGCACTTCATCCTGTTGTTATTGAGAGAGAGAGATAATGACAGGGCCAGTGTTGTTACAAACACGTAGGCTACAAAGCAGTTCCTGTATTGCACATTATGGTGAAACTACATTCTACTAATAAACAGATCTCAGAGACGATATTGCTGCTGCTCTCTCTATTGGCCTCACAAACAAGTTTGACGAGTTGATTGTGGCAACGGCAATTAAATGGGAAGGTACGTGTGTTATTGGATCAGGTAAAACCAACTGACTTAAGAGAGGGGTGATCCTGCTGAATGTGTTTTTGTATAACAGCATCAGTGTGTATGTGACTCAGTTTGCACGTCCAGCCAAACATAATGTCACTATTGTTGATAAAGCCCTGTCCACCTGACAGTCATGTGTGGAGGAGCATCAGTTCACGATGCATTGTGAAGGTGCTTATCTTGCAATATGTAACTATTATGTGCTGATGTGGAAATGCTAATCAGGATTGAGTCCTAAGTCTACTGTGATCTGTTTATTTGCTTGAAACTAGCAGTGTTACATTTGTTAAGGATTAGTGCAGCTTTGTGCAGCCCATAGTGCTTGTTGTACAACACTTTGTATTATGCTTTATCAGCTTACATGTCCAGTCATTACTGTGCTGTAGTGCTGTGATCATCTTGCAAGTCTTCATATGTCACAGTTGCAGAGAAGTGACACTAAAGCTAAAACAAATTCTGACTGGAAATCTAATTAAGGCTTTGATTCGCTGCTTTCCCCAGCTTCCTCTTTTTGGAGCGTTTTAAGGTGCCAAAGTTGCATACTTAAGTGTTATTTATTCTGTTTGACTTTCTCAAAAAAGTCCATGTTCTATCAGTCACAGTCAATAATGTTGAGCCTCCATCAGGGAAATGGTAATTTAGTATAAAACTAGGGGACTTTGTCTGGAAAAGGGATTTCCTCAGGCTCGTGGCCTCGTGTGACATTATCACTGACCTACATTAGGTCTGCACGCTCCACTTCTTTCATACACATTAATAGCTGTTATCTGTTTTTTTCATCTGTGTACTATACTATAAACAAACAGGATTAAATTCTTGTTGCCAAAACGTAGCAGATGTGCCAACGTACAGTATAAGAGCATTACATACACACCAGATGGTCTCACAGCGGCAATCTGCAAGCAGGGGAGCAGTGTGCTGAGGTACTGTACGTGCATACATTCAAACACACGTGAAAAAGACCTTTGAAGGAAAATTAGATTATTTGACAACCTTATGTTCATTGTTTCAGCCATTATTATAAAGATTTTGCTCACCAGACGTTTTGTAGAGACACGTGGGAGCAGTGAAGCTGTTGTAGACACATCTACAGCTTAGTCTGCAGAGCAATTAAACAATTCAACCCAATTATCCAAACCATTAATTTGGAACTGTTTGTTGTAAACACACTGGCCACATGTGCTCATGCCATGGAACGGTAGATATTAATGGACAATTAATAATGCTCCCTTCATTTTACTTTCAGATTGACAATGACTATTAGTGTAACTATGTTGCCTCTGTCCATATGTACAGACTGTTATGAATGCAATATCTCTGGAATACTGTGAGATAATTTCATTAAATTTGAATCCATGGCTCATTTGGACTCATGGATGAACTTATTTAGATTTTGGTGGCAAAGGTCGCTCTGATTTCACAAAATACATATCTATCTATTTGTATTTATCTCTTTAGCCTGGTTTTGATTAAGTATGTTGTAGACGTTATTTCATTAATAATATTAAATTTGATCTGTTCATTAATATCATTAATATTTGTTTTTATCCCATTTTATTCATTATCATGTGTTGTTTGATAAAAAGCATTTTTATTGTTATTATAGCTTGGTCAAAAGTCAAAGTTCGATATGGCTTCACAAACCACATTTTTGCTATAACTCAATAATCTATACATTTATTAAGATAAAATACACTTTATATATTTTATTGAATTCCTTTTTTAAGTCTTCACTGCATACATCATATGAATCTGGACAGACATGGATGTAAACTGAAAGTGGGTAGTAGAGGCATCCCAACAAGAGGAAGTAACCCAAGGTGATGCATGTTCTCGGAATTGTCTGGCCTATATTTCCTTTCCTGGTTGACTAATGTAATTTTTTTGCTGATAAGACACATTTCTGTGGTGTAAGATCATCCCTAAATGTTCCATTCTTAATATCTGTGTTTCTCCCTCTTGCAGGATCGGAGCGCTGAGGGCAGTTTACTGAACCTCCCTGTATCGATGCGGCGGGGTTCTTCAGAGAACAATCTGGATCTGGACCTCAGTGATACAAGTCCTGGTCCAGCTCTCGGTTTCGAGGTCCAGCGTAGTCGTTCTTGCTTAGACAACCTCCAGCAAAAGATACTGAAAGTCACAGAACAGCTGAAGATTGAGCAAACGGCAAGAGACGAGAATGTAGCCGAGTATTTGAAGCTGGTGAACAGTGCGGAGAAGCAGCAGTTGGGGCGCATCAAGCAGGTGTTTGAGAAGAAGAACCAGAAATCGGCTCAAAACATCGCTCAGATGCAAAAGAAGCTAGAACAGTATCATCGAAAGATGAAGGACAGTGAAATCCATCACAGCCCATCCACTCATCCGTCCGCTGTCAAACACAGCACCATCCCCAGGGAGTCGCCCAGAGAGCTCCTGAGGGATATGACGGGCAGTGGCCGCCACCCGACCATGGACAAGATCAAGACCATCGGACCAGGAGTTTCTCTCTCTCCTCCTTTCTTCTTCAGCAAACCCAGAGAGTTCGCCAACCTCATCAGGAACAAGTTTGGCAGCGCTGACAACATCGCCCACCTAAAGACCAGTCTTGACGCTTCCTCTCCGTTACCCACCGACAGTGCAGGGAAGGGGCTGAGCAGCAGCACCTCTATGGTCAGCAAGCCCAAGTACCCCAGTGATGACGAGTGCTCCTCGGGGAGTGCTTCTATTTCAGCGGACAGTAACGGGCACCCAGCAACAGGAGGGGTGTCAGCGGGGCAGGCGCATGGTCAGGGGCAGCCAGCAGGTGGCGAAAGTCAGAGCAGACTGGCCCTGAGCCTGGAGGAGGTAAGGGAGGTTAAAGAAGCTCAGAGCCAGTTGGAGGACGACATGGATGAGCTGAAGACTCAGTTCAAAAGAGAGTATGGCATCCTCAGCCAAACACTGCAGGAAGAGAGATACAGGTATTTTGTAGTTTGATGTAAACATTAAAAAAAAAATGTTTGGATTAAATAATAATCATTCTGCACTGATCTCAAGGTATGAACATTTGGAAGACCAACTGAACGACCTGACGGAGCTTCACCAAAATGAAATGGCGAATTTGAAGCAGGAACTGGCCAGCATTGAGGAGAGGGTGGCCTACCAGGCCCACGAGAGGGCCAGGGACATACAGGTTAGATTTTGGACACCCAACCAGAGATGGATATGGACAAAATGTTGGAAGGATGTCCAGGCTCTGGTTGGATTTGGACATTGGCTGGGCTATCTACTTTTATTTTTTACACTCCACATGCCTGTAATTGGGCAAAATATCAGATTCATGTTGAGCTTGATTCGTTTTCTCTCAGGCTGATGTCTCAACCCAAGCACATCCAGTCTAATAGGCTAAGCGCTGGTTCTATATAAAAATGTACAAACCCTTCTGGGAATCCAACCCCAGAAATATTAATACGATAAATATGTAGGACCTGGAAGCAATTAAGAATAGTGTTAGGTAGCTTTTCTCTCAGGCACGGACAGGATTCGACAGAAAATTGTCCCACTCTAATACACGTGTCTGTTTTTGGTTGTGATATAAAAATGTGACATGTTGGTGGATCAGTAGGTCATGTTCAACACATTGGTGAAGCTTGTTTAAGAGTTAATGAGATCATTACCACAGCGAGGGGAAAGTTGTTCCCTTCATCAGATGAAACAAATCGTCTCATTTGTCGCTTGGCATTCACGACCAAACTTTCCTCTCCATCCTTGTGATACATAATTCATTGTTTGGGGGAATTTGGGTAATGGTTAAAAGGTCAGAAAAATACCCTTTAGCCACTTTGGAAATGTTCAGGCCGGTGAAGTCTCTCTCTCTCGTGTTAATTCCAGGAAGCCCTCGAGTCGTGTCAGACGCGAGTGTCCAAGCTGGAGCTCCAGCAGCAGCAGCAGCAGCAGACGGTCCAGCTCGAGAGCCACGACGCCCGGGTTCTGCTGGGGAAGAGCATCAACATCATGCTGGCCATCATCACCGTCATCCTGGTGTGCGTCTCCACCGTTGCTAAGTTTGCTGCCCCACTCATGAGGAGCCGATACCATGTGGTCGCTACCTTCCTGGGGATTTGTTTCTTGACCATATTCTGGAAGAATTTAGATCGTTTACAGTACGCCATGGACAGGTTGCTGGTGCTCGGTTGAACATACTGAAATCAACAATGACACCACTGTCAGTTATTAGGATAGTCTAAGAGGATTGGTTGTACAATCATCATAGGACACGATCGCCATGCATTTACAGTCGCTGTTTTTTTAAAAGTGAAATTTTGGCGATTTTCTTGTGTAAACTTGAATGTGTGTACCTAATATTTCCATTTAATCTTAACAATAATATTTATAACAGTATATTTTGTTAGTTCCTCACTGATTGATGAAAAAGTGATAATCACAAGACACAAAAGGCCACTTCAAGGATTAAGAGGGGTGAAGAGAAATGCTTTTCACCATAATGCAGCAACATGGGACTCACTCTTTACCACATTTTAAAGGGATAGAATCCATAGATCAGGAAGAAAATGCAAGAAAATGGTTATTCTTTTCATTTTGCCTCAGCTTACCTTTAATATCACTGACATTCTTGTAGTCATGCACATGAAAACACAAAGAAGAAAGCTAAGAAGAAACCCGTAACATGAGATTTGGATGCTGGAAGACCTTGTTACTTTAGACCGTCCATCCAGTTTCCAGTCTTTTTGCTAAGTTAAGCTAACAGGCCTCTGGTGTTATATCCATACTTTACTAGATTTTCTAATCAGACTCATTCACCCAAAGAGGTAAATGAGTCTATATATCTAAACTTTGAATTATTGTTTTTAATGAGGAACGTACTGAGGGCTATGTCACACATACATGTAAAGCAAATCTGTGGGTCAAAGTTCACTGAAGTTGAACTCCACATGATCCCACCTTCGCTCAAACAAATTGGAAGTGAACGGGAGATGAAGGTTCGCACTGATGCATTTGAGTATGGCACAGTGGAAATTAGCATCCTCTGTTCTACGTGTTTGTTTTCTTCATTTCTTGTTGCAGGGGTGGGGAACCTTTTCCTATCAAGGGCCCTTAACATTTTTGAGGGCCATACTTAACGAGTGACTCCATGTCACATAAGCCTGATATGGTTCGCGCTGAGAGCCGGCTGTGTCAGATGGTTGTGGTGATGATGCAATGCACAATTTTACCTTTACAATTTTAGCGGTAAGAAGGCAGAATTGCAATTTAAATCAAAATAAGTTGCTTTCTTGAGACATTTTTTATTTTAAGAAATTGTCCCACAGTCCAGATCAAATTGTCTTGCAGCCTGGAGGCCGAAGGTTCCTCACCCCTGTCTTATGATTGCCTTGTTTGACTTTTGTGGTCAGTCATCTCTTAAAGTGTCTCTGTGTACTGGGCATCGTGTTTAAAGTGCAATACATTTGATTTTGAAAATGATTCTTTTTAGGAGTGTGTATGTCTATGTAAATGTTTTACAGTGACTGGCTGTTGGTGTTGTCTGGAGTGGGGGGAGGGGGCTGTCAATGTTGGCATGAGCGACCCATAACCACTGAAGAAGCCATTGCTGGTGTGTGATGAGACCAACTGTCTCCTCTCTCTGGGGTCTGGACTCTGACTGCATCACTGTGCTGGTAGCATGGTGATATCAACACACGGCAGACTCACCAGTGCGTCACGCATGCATGTGCACAAACCCAAACAACACTCTCTCTCTGTACTTACATGTCTTATGGGTGTTTTACCCAGTCTCCACGTCTTTTGCTAATAATGTGATTAAGAGGCGATGGGCTATACTGTGATACAAGACATTTTCTTTGAGGAAAAATGCAATTCTCTTTTTTTAAAGAGCCAACCAACAGCCTTCAGTGCTCTGGTGATGACAGAGGAGCACATTACAGTTTCTACGTGTTGAATTATGAGCCTATTTTATGAACTGACTAATTTCATGTTTGTCTTATGAACATTGCCTGTAAGGATCTCACATGAAGCCACAGACCACTTTTTAATGTTTGTCCGCCACTTTAACATATTTGTGTTGATGTTTGTTCTCGTCAGCGACTGTATCATGTTTAGTTTTTTTCTGTTTTAACGTAGTTGAGGAAAGTTTACCTGTAGAACTACAGATCAGGTTTACATTCTCTTCTCATCTCTGGTGCATGTGATCAATCAGTTGTATCTTCATGCATCACGTGCCTTCGTCTGACAATTTCTGTTAAATTAAACAACCCTTTTTAAACAACGTGTTACTTATGCTTTTGAATTGATTTTATCATTGTAGTTGCATGTGATTTTTTCCAGTGTTGTGAGGTCACAACTGTTGGGACATCAGAGATTGCAAGAAATGGAAAGGAAATAGAGTCTGAAGTTTAACTCACTGAAACTTCCTGAAAGTAACGTATTTATAGCCACAGAAAACATTCAGACACACTTCATGAATAAAACTGCAGATTTCTTTGTCATTATCTTGTTTTTTTTCCTGTGGGATATTTGCACCAGAAGAACAAACCTGTAGAAAGACTTAATCAGCACGAAGTGTGTAATAAGTTACACTTGATTAGTATAAATAGCACATATATTTGCATTTTCACACTGGTAATGTCTCTTTCTCTCACCACCGCTAGGGGGAGCAAGTGCTGCACCGTTGACATGGTATAAATAAAAACGTTGAAAGGCTGCATGATGACAAACAGATTGTTTCTATATCGATACCTTAAATATGAACTGAATTCAATGCAACCACTTCACACAAACCTTTTTATCTCTCACATGTCTATGATTCAACCCCCGACATCACAGAAAACAGTCTGATCTGGTGCAAATACCCCCAAATTAGAAGAGGAGCGCCCCCTGCTGTTGCAACAGATGGACACTACCTCCACAGCTTTTCTCCATATTGCTACACATTTCTCGAGTGGCCCTCACTGCAGCATATTTCTGTATATTTTCATAAACATCGAATCTGGGTCACACTGTATTCAGCACAGTGAGAAGTAATTCTCTCTGCGGACGGGTTCTATAATGCTGCTGGATTTTGATCCTTTTTTTTACTTCAACGAATCAGCACAGTTCCAATAATATCAAACAGCCACAATGTTAAATAATGCCAGATAGCTACAGTGCATGTGAAAAATCAATATCAACTGATACAACATATAATATGTCACTTATATTGCTGATACAGGGATACACATATACACAGAAAATGAAGCTCATACAAGGTTAAACTCCACCGCACTGCAAAATGGGTCACCTGGCATTGTGATGTGATGTGCATGGTTTTTAGAGTGTGTGACTGGTGTCTGCCTGCATGCTAAACAGAGGCACAGCCAACACGGTGAGATGCAGGGGGGGTGATAGACGGATAGCTTAACTGGGGATCTCTGGCACTCACACTGTGTTCCCGTACTTTATGAGAGCTTAAGTTTAAGAGTGGAATCATTGTGAGTGTGTGTGTGTGTGTGTGTGTGTGTGCCTGTGTGTGTGTGTGTGTGTGTGTGTGTGTGTGTGTGTAGGTGGACTGGCACTGTGTTTTAATACATTTGTGGAGCAACTAAGGCCTCTGGGGGAAGAAAATAAAACCTCAGATTGCTGTGACGCATCCTGAGTAACACACACACACACACACACACGCACACACACACACACACACACACACACACAGAAGCTTAAAAAGGGGGATTATGAGCTATATTTGTAGGTGTGAATGGAGAGCAATATTTTCTCTCCCATCTCTCCCTCCTCTGTATTGTGTGATGTAAAGGAGTGAGCGCATGGCTTTGATGTGAAGCTCAGATCCTGTGTGTTTTCCACCGCTCTCTCTCCCTTGTGGCTCCTCCAGCTCGTTGGTCTATTCACTGGGCTCCATAATGAGCTGCTAATTATCCCAGGACCTCATCAAGTCTCTTTGGGCCTCACAGCTAAGCCTCCTCCTCACACAGGTTGGCATGGTGACCGTAGGGGATGGGACCTGCATGGAGGAGGCCACCAAAAGAACCGCGGCGGTTTCTCCCCCCTGCTCCTTTCTACTGGGGGATGTGAGAAGGACACTTTTTTTTCTCACTCCCAGGAAGACAAAAGAGAGAGTGGGAAGTGTGTAGATAAAATTAGCTGTAAGCATTGCTGGATGTAATTTTGTGATTAATTGTGTGAGTGTTTATAAATATATTTGTGAGTTAGTGTGGGTTTGTGTGTGTCTGTCCCTCTGAGGGCATGAACTCACATTATGGGAAAGCTCTGACCTCTCTGGCAGCACGGGTCCCTTCCCATTTCCTGTTTATGATGTCATGGAAACAGGCCATGTTCCCTCCTTGCGCTTTTGCAGTATAAAATGCACCCTGCATGTAACAAAAAGCCCCCTCCTCATACTTCATCAGGCGCCAGGTCTGCAGCTCTGTGATGCTGCAGAGTCTGTGACCAGAATTAGATCATCTTCTAATAAAGAATACATAGAAATAGCCTTTAGAAAATTCCAGATTTATGGAGGCATTTATCATTAAGGTCTACATATAAATCATCTCTTTAAATGTCCTAATTCAAAGGCACCTCCAAATCCTTGGGTTGCTAAGCAACCGCAGAGCGCCACGGCGATGCTCAGAGTTAAGGCTGCATCCCAGTGGTGTAAAGTGGATTGTGGGGTGAATCACTGACTTTTATATCTCGGAGGTACCATTACACGTCCAGCTGACTGTGACAATGATACACTGTCACTGCAGAGTAATTACACAGCACGTCGCTCCCTCTGGTGGATCCACAAGCAAATGATGTGAGTTGTAGTGGGGCTTTGTGGATCTGACCAGTGTGAATGGATGAACGGTTCATCGCTGTAATAAATTGATCTGATTTATTCTGCTTGAATGTTGAATTTAGTTCTTCCAGGAACCAAAACTGGTCAAAAACTCGGCCTTCCTAGGTCTCTGCCACAGTGTCCGCACTTTGTTCCCATGTTCATGCACCTGATGAATGATGAAGCAAGAAGCTCACTGAGACGTGCCCCCACCCTGAGCCTCAACCTCCAGGTTCTCAGCCATCTTACAACTTCAACTGACCCCCTTCATCCCTCTTCTCGATTCCCCACAACATCCATCCAACACTTTCTCTCAATCCAATAAATTACTTGGTCTTTGTTTGTGAATGTACTTTTAGAAATCTTTTCTGTTTCTTTGTACTCTACTTGTGGGAGAACAAGTTTACCTTCATGCACCATTTTTCGCTTCTTCTCATTTACCTTGTTTCCAGTCCCAGCTGGCAGCTGTTATCTGGAGGAAAACTCTGATAAACTCAGTGTACTCTACAGGACAATATTAAAGGCACTGCAGAGCGTAGCTGCAAAGAGACACATGTTTCATTCAGAGGTTGTTAAGACAAACTAAACTAAAAGGTTTATTCAAAGTGAATATTCAATGTAATAAGAATTAAGGGCAGAGGATATTAAACCTAATGGCCTATGAGGCAAATTAAGATCTGTCAGTGTGCTGTACAAATATAAACTGATTGATTGACTGATTGATAATACTGTTTATAGTATGTTATCCTTGTACTTCCCTATTGGACTATTCTTATGTGCAACCCATGGCAGTTTGGTGATAAAAAATGATTTCATGAATGGCTGTAAATGTAGAATCACAGACAGACAAACTCTGACAGAAACTGTTTATCCATTGTGTGTTTGTGTGCGTCTGAGTATGTCCACTGACGTTCCATGTAAATTAGAGGTCAACATTCCTGAGGCTAATACTAAAGCTGTGGGCTCCGTGTGTGTGAGTTGTAGAATCAGGACAAAACAAAGGCCACAGTATGAGCAGAGCGGAGAGATTCCCTTCATATGACCTCACACTCTGTGTGTGTTACTGCTCTCTGTTACAGAACAAACAGCCGATCTGTCTCCAACACTCTCCTACTGCTGCAAACACGTTGACTTGTAGCGCCATCGTCCTCTTCATGGGCTTCATTTTTACGTTTTTCCTCACAGTATATGGATGAGGATTGCTGCACAGAAAATTTGAGTATATCTTTAACAAAGCTGCCAAAACACTGCCACGCGGGACTGACAGTGGTGGACTGCAGCCAGACAACGTCAGCTCATTATCAACACCTTGTCAGCCAACTGTCTCCACAGCTCTCTCTTCCTGTGTGTGTGTGTGTGTGTGTGTGTGTGTGTGTGTGTGTGTGGACTTTGGGATGTCTTCAAGTCAAAAAGATGCCTCCATGCTCATTCTGTTCATCTGGGGATTACAGCTGCACAGAGCCTCACAGGAGGAGGAGGAAACAAGCTCATAAACACCAGCATCAATCTTTTCTGCGTGCTGACTTTCATCCCTTGTAATGTGTTGTCTGTGCTTGAGAAATCACACGCTGTTCATCACAGGTACAAACAAGCACATGCTGAGCCTCAGACTGCTTTCTATTTCCGTTACTCTGACTTCTGCTTTTCTTTTTTAACCATTTCCTCTTTCAGATGCTGCCAGGTTGTGAGCATGCTTAACTAAATTGTTTGTGTCTCTTGGTTTGTGTATGTGTGTCTGCAAAGCACTTCCTGCTCTCTGACACTGCTGTGATAGGAATATCCTCCTATACGATTAAGCCTGGCCCTCCTTTCCTCTCTTACATTTCTGGCCTCTTGTGGGCTATACACAAAGTTGCTAGATGTGACAGCGGCTGGAGAGATAAAGAACAAGGTGAGGGACAGACCGCGAGACAGAGAGAAGTGTGTGTGTTTGTGAGTGTGTGATAGGGGGGCCGTTTCAGATACTCTTTATAGCTTAAGAGCCTCTGTTCATTAGTAGTATCAGAGATAGAATGAGAGTTGGAGAGGCGAGGGGGAGGAAATGAACAATGAAGGGGAAATGATCAGTAAGCTGCTGCATTATCTGTCAGCCTCCACTGCAACACTGGATCTCATTATAGTTAAAACTCATTTGACCCAAGGGCTGAGGCCGAATATGCATCTGTGTGTGTGTGGGTGCGTATGTGTGTGTATGTGTGTGTGTGTGTTTGTGTGTGTATTTGTGTATGTGTGTGTGTGAGTGGGTGTGTTTGTGTGTGTATGTGGGTGTGTGTGTGTGGGTCTGTGGATGTGTGTATGTGTGTTGGTGTGTGTGTGTGTGTGTGTGTGTGGGTGTGTGTGACTGTGTATGTTGAGGAAAGTTTTGATCCTGCATGATCTTCTGAGCTTCTTTTGAAAATCTGTTTGTTGTTATATCTCTGTGCACTCACCATGACATGTTCACATGTTCCACTTTAGGAACTACACAAGACAAATGGAATTCACATGACAAAAAAAAAGGCTTATTTTAATTTAATATATTATAAAATGTCATATTTAGATTAGGACTTTGGAAACAACCTCAGAGACATGTGCTGAATCTTATTATAAAACAGTGTATATCATCTTTTTGGTTTAAGTATTAATTCTATATCATAAAAACATAAATGTGCTTTTTTATGGAAGGGGGAGGGGGTGAGGAAGTTGAAAGGGAGACTTCAAAAATAGTAAACAGAGTCTCAGCCAAGCAGGGAGAGATAGTGTGTGCGTGTGTGTTTGAGAGAGAGAGAGGGTGGTAGAGAGAGGTTGAAACAGAGCTCCTCGCCTCGAAAACAGCATCTCTCCCTCCACTCTGCTCCTCCCCTCTTCTTCCATCTCGGCATCTCTCTCCCACGCTCCAGAGCTCAGCCTTCAGCTCCCCGGACCCTCCCTAATAATTCTCCCTAGGTACAGCAGCCTGTGTGTGTGTGTGTGTGTGTGTGTGTGTGTGTGTGTGTGTGTGTGTGTGTGTGTGCACTGAAGTCTTGGCATATGCACTGTGCTCAGTACTCTCTCTCTCTGCCTCCCTCTCTCTCTCCCTGCAGCTGAGGTGGGCGTGCAGAGCCTCTGACCCTCTCTCTCTCGCCCACTCTCTTTCTCCGTCTCTCTCCCTCTCCTCGACGCAGCTACAAGGGGACCATGGATGGACTGCGTTTACCTCCACTCATCGAGGAGGCTGTGGACTCTACAGGTCTGTGCATGCAGCTGGTGTGTCAGTGTGTGAGTGTGTTGTATCTGCAATGCTGTGCACTTGGATGCTGCTATTTTTAGCCCTGCACTATACAGATGAGATACGATCTGCCCCAAAAGGTAGAAAAAGAGGGGATGTTTGTCTGCAATGAGGAAGAGGAGTGTTTCCTCCTATGGTGGGGGATGAAGTGAGGAGCAGAGGGAGGTGGTCAGGTGGTGGGAGATCATTGTGGAAGCCTGTCTTGTTTAGGAGCTGACAGACTGGCTGCATGAGAGGATAAATTTGTCAGCTGTGGCATCTGTGGACATTTAATGGAAGCTGCAGGCTGCCAGGTAATGAATGTCTGGCAGCATGAGGAGATAATGTGGGCCAGAATTTTGTTATTTGTGTTGTGTGATATTCTGAGGCTCATTAGAGGATTGATGCAACGTGGAGTTGTGCAGCGTTGTGTGTTATTTCAGCTCAGCTTTTGAATCTTTCATACCAAGATTATTTTCAGCTCACAACTGAGTTCTCGCTCACTTTGCATGATCGTGCTGAGCTGCAGTCAAGTTGAGCTCGCTTTGGTAACTTCATACCACTGAACACCACATCTGGCACAGCACATCTTCGCGTTTTATGCCTCATAAAGGATCAGTGCTCAACTGTGTGTGAGTTCAGGGAAGAATGTATGGAATGTTTTTTTCTGTGTCCCAACGAGCTGAATTGTGTGTTTTTTTGTATGTTGTGTATGCAGACATGAGCAACTCTGTGTGGGACACTGGAGGAGGATGTTTATGGTGTGGAGTGGCTCGGAGTGAACCGCAGGTCAGCGACCCTTTGACAAGCGGCCAGCTTTTCCAGAATGTGGCTTCCTTTTCCTGTGTCACACTGTCCTAAATCTGAACTTTTCAATGACTTATCGTTATCGGATTATTTCCTACAGCCTTTACGCTCTGTAAAATTAGCAGCAGACTATTTAAACCACTTAACTCAAGTGTTCAGAGAATAATTTTGTATTATGGCGTAGTCTGTGTTTTGACCTTCATAACAGGGATGCTGCATCTCATGAGACTTTCTTCCTCTCTAACAAGCTAGTTCCCATTATCTTTAACTCTGGGGACCTCTTTCCTTTCATCACAGCCTGAGGCGTTGTTTTTGAAGTCGGAAATTTAGCATTGAGCGATGGCAAGAGTCTGACTTAATGTGGCATAAATCCTGACTGATTGACAGTAATAGGAAGAGACGTACAGCAAATCAAAAGAGGAGTGAGTGACAGCAGGAATTTCATGCTCTTGGGGGTATAAATGGATTAAAGTGCATTTATTCTGTCCTGGCTGATGTCAGTTTTAGCCACACATCAGTTTGAGTTCTTGGAAAAGGGTGACTTTATTCTGAAGAGCAGGCTTTTATTTCCTGTGCTGCTGGGAATAAATTCCTCCTCCCTACACCTTTAAAATCACTTGTCTCATGCCAACAGGGAATATAGATGCTCTCACTCTAACACACAGATCCACTGATCAATAAAACACCATCGCAGGTAGTCTGCGTATCTGTCAGCCACCATGTTGTTCCTCCCACTTGCACAAGTCTCTCTCCATCCTTCACTCTCCTCCACCACTCGGTATCTCTTCCCCCTCTCTCAGTCACAATCCTCTGCTCTCTCCAGCGCCCACACACCCTCCAACACACACAGACACTCACACACACGCACACACACACACACACATATATGCACATGTGCATACACTCTCACAAACCTTTGCACCTGCCAGCACCTCAGCCCACACAACGTTTTTCTCCCTGTCCTCTCCTCCTTTCCCTCCACTCTCCAGTGTTGTGCCCTCACGCTGTGAAATCCACATCAGCACTCATACTCCCCACGGGGGCACCAACAGGATCTCGCTCTGCTCTCTGCAAAGTAATAAATAGCAAAACTGCCGCCTCAGACAAACTTTGTATATGTGGCAGCTGCAGAGCAACCTGAGAAAAACAACAACAACAGTTTTTAATGTGGGATCAAATGAAAACAAGTCTTACAAGCTCTCCCACATTAAGGCTGTTCCCTCTCTCTCAGCCCTGAGGCCCTTCAGCGGGACATGTTCCCCTGTAACAACCTGTCCCAATCACCCCCCCACCAGACTGTCGTGCTCATTTTAAAATAGGCTTTCAAATCACTCTGCAGGTCCCTGAATGTGCCACCTGTTCTATTATTCTCCCTTTGTTACATAATGGAAAAAATAAATCTTTCAGGTGAATAGAGAAGCTCATGTGGCTCCCTACTGCAGCTTATTCTGTTTTTTGTTTTTTTTTTCTTAAGTTTTCTTTCCACTTGCAGAGATAGAAAGCTATAATTCAAGTGCCCTCTCTCTCCCCGGGTTTTTATCCTTTTAGGATTAGGCCGCTTCGTGGCGAGCTGCAGTATCCTCTTGTTCCTTTGTGATATAAGTGATGTGAAACCTACCGGGGAGATTGCTGTCAGGTGGGAGGCACTGATTTGTGATCAAATTGATTATTACCGGATCACTTGTTTTTAGACACTTTGTTCTCGGTCACTATTCATTAGTCACACACCTATAAAAACATATTACCTGAATCAGTCATCTACAATATATGTACACACTGGCACAGTTTTTCTGTATGCTCATCTAATGAGGCCAAATTATACCACATTCTGTGATGCCTTTATATTCCGCTAACCCACTTTCTCTGATTTCCCTTTGAAAGTGCAAACATGGATTTTCCATTTAAATAACAGAGCAGCTCATTAAGTCAGTGCTGGGTGCTTGTGATTCCTGTTTCCTTTCTCGTTGGCTCCTGCTGCTTCTGTTCCTCACCTTCCCTGGAGTGTTTTCAGGCTCTGGGAGTTCAGGGAGACAAACTGACATTAACATCATGCGACCTTCACCTCTGAAGTTCACTCATCTTGTCTGGTGCAGTTTGGAAGTCGCCAAATCTTATAAGGGGTGACGTCGCCACGTGGGCTTCATCAAGAAGTATCTGATAAGATTACTTCTCTGTGGGGAAATGCAAAGAGGTTTCCATGGTAAGCAAAACTGTGGACAAAAACACAGCTTTATCACCAGGGTGACTTTCCATATGCTGAAGCCCTGGGTTGTTGGTGTGCAGAAGTCACCATGGAGATGAACTGGTTTGTCTTCACCTGCCTCCTCTTAGTTTCATTAGGAAGGGAGCAGCTCGAGTGGCCCTCAGGCTGTATCAGAACTCCTTCTCCTTCCCTGCATCTTGGTTGTTGTTTTCCTTTCCTTTCCTCTTTTGCTCTCACCCTAGCTTTCTGTCTTTTTACGACCCCCTCCTCCTCTTCCTGCTCTGTTATGTGTTGGTGAGGAAGTGTGCCATGCAGTGCAGGGAAAAAGCTTCAACATCAGTGCTGGGCTGGCTTCAAAGCTGGGGTGGGAGGGGGTGGCGTGCATTATGCATGGTCTCCCACACAGCCACAGAGATCCATGGCATATATGTACCGTATAGTGCATGCAGAACACATGGGGTTCAAACATGGATGGCTTATGAAATCATCTGTAGTCATATAGGCTCACAAGTACACAACGTTTTCACATGCAAGTTCACACAATGCTGCACGCTCCCACACACACGCGCACACATACACACCTGAGTTCATCATCACTTCTCTCACTTCTTGTGTTTAGTCATTTCTTGTCAGCGCAGTGGAAACAACCTCTTATGTCCTGATACATCACGAGCCCATAGCAGATACAGGGAGAGAAGAGCATAGACTTTGTAGAGATTTTCTCTGTGCTTCGTACCACACTTTGAAATCATTTTGTTGATGAATAATGAAATCAAGAGTAAAATGACTCATGTGACTCCTTATACATGTGTTTTTCAGTTCATCGCTGCCCTTGCTGCGCTTTCGTTTTTTGCCTCACATTCTGCTGCGTTACTCAAACTGCTGAATCACACTGATTGTTTCACAGAAGAAGGATTTCCTGTGGTGCCGCAGGTTACAAAGCAACTCTGTGTTCCACATCCATCATCCATCCTCTCCCAGCATGCATCTGTTTGCTAAAACCGTCACCGTCGGCTCCTCAATTTTCACAAAGTGCAAATTTCATTACACTCCTCACTCAATCCCTGAACACTGAACCAGAAAAAAAACAAAGGGCTTGTGCTGTCACATTAATGTTTTACATAAAATCTCAGACAGCTTTTTTCCGATGCTGACAGAGAACCCTCGGCCGACTTGCTGTCTCTTTCCTACAGTGGCCCAATGTTTGCACTGACATACTCAATATGTTTTGCTGCAATGTGATTAAGAAGGAATGTGCTGTGGCCAGATAAAGCTGTCCTCTCCCCGGAGCTGTAACACTGCTCCTGAGATCACTCTCCTGTGCTCATGTATTCATGCAGCGTCCATGTCCAATGCAATCCCAGCGTGACTGAACAATCAGCACTGTGCCAAGTATACAGCACAGTGATCACAGGTGTCATGGCAGCCGACTCTTTTGCACTACGTGTACCAATGTTCAGGCACAAGGTTAGGTGACAAGGAGTGGGATGATTAACAAGCTGTTGGGAAAGGTTCAGTGAGGGGTTTGGGCAAAGTTGATTAACACTTGCAGGGACCACTCCCCAACAATATGTGTTTTAAAGGTTTGAATGGAAATTGATGTATTGGATGTTGAGGTCGAATGAAGGAGGATGAAGGAATGCGGATAAGGAGGAGGGGAGGAAGATGAAGGTATGACGAAAGGAGGGTATAGAGAAGAGGGAAGGGGGGTGAAGGGACAGGGATGAGGAAAGGCATATGAAGGGATGAGGGTAGAGAGGAGGAAAGGAGGATAAAGGGATGAGGGATGGAAGATGAAGGTATAAGGGTAGGGAGGAGGGAAGGAGGATGAAGGCATGAGAGAAGGAGCATAAAGGTATGAGGAAAGGAGGATGAAGGGATGAGGGAAGGAGGATGAAGGGATGAGGGAAGGAGGATGAAGGGATGAGAGAAGGAGGATGAAGGGACGGAGGTAGGGAGGATGAAGGGATGAGGGAAGGAGGATGAAGGGACGAAGGTAGGGAGGATGAAGGTTGTTACTGTATAGAAAGTGTGTGAAGTACTGGTTTGTTTTCACTGTAACTTGAACAGTATATCAGTTTGCTGATGATCGGCTGCAGTTAGTGTCAGTTGGAGGACACTGTGGATACTGCATCTCCACACCCAGAGAATAAAACACAGCCCAAATCACCCGAGCCAAATCTTTCCGAGTTATTACACCCCGAACTCAACATCCCTGAAGGATTTAGATGTGAGTGATATTCACTGGGAAGTCTTTTGTCTCTTGATGGCCTTTAGCTGCCGCTGGCTATATATACAAGCAGCTCCAACTCTCTCACTCTCGCTGCCACACGGCCCAGGCTCCCTCTCTCTCTCTTTATGACTAACTCATTACTCCGGCATCAAAGTTTAATGACAAAATAGCCCTGCGCTCATGAAACCTCTTTCCACGGCCCTCAGGGTTGACGATGTTTAAATTAACAGGACTAAACAAGGCCACATTCAGATATGATGAAAATGTGCTCGGTTGTAATGGAAATGGTTACATCTATAGGGAGGGGAACAACAAGGCAGAGGAATAATTACCTCAAGAGATGGAGGCCTCCCCTGAGCCGAGATTACACTGGTGAGCATCACTCTTAATTAGATAGATCTTTAGTTAATGCTCGGCTCTGTCCCCAGCTGCACCTTCTTCCCTCTCTATTCCTTCCTTTCTCTCAGCAGACGCCACCTCCCCTCTCTCATATACTCTCTCTCTCTGAATACAACCTGCGACTTTGAGAGGCTGCTTGAATAATGGATTTGTGATGCTTCATATCATCCATCCATTATCTATACTGCTTTTCCTCTTGAGGGTCACGGGGGGGCTGGAGCCAATTCCAGCTGACATTGGGAGAGAGACGGGGGGTAAACACCCTGGATGGATCTCCAGGTCGTAGGGTCAACACAAGCCATTTTCAGACATGAACTGAGGAGAAGCTCCGCACAGTTGGGTCTGGACTGTCTCTGGACGTTGTCTTTCATGAGAAATATATCTTTTGGTTCTTTTCCGAGATTCTTTGGTCAGATGCGTTCAAAACAACACAGAAATCTCTGGAGTGTTAAGGTGAGGGGTGGCTCTACAAGTAGAGCTCGGACGCAGTTCTACCACCAAAACCTACCACCTCTCCTGCACCTTTTTCTTTGTTGTATGGTGCAGCTTTTTAATCCTGGGATATTTGTATTCTTTTAGTTTGTTCCATCAATACTCCCACTTGCTTGTGGTGAAACCTGCAGAGGATCTATTCTTTTCTCACATGGTCTCTCTCGGTTATTATCCAGAGTTTTTACTCGGGGGCCTGGCAGGAGAAAGTACAGAGGCTGTCACTCAGACATGTACGTTCTCAAACACAGCTCCTCTGAGATTATAATGCTTGTCTGAAAACAGCGATACGGAGACAAGCCACTCACATTCATTTTTAGTATTTTTAACCTTTAACCTTTCCTCAGGACCTGGAGAAACCCCAGACAGACATGGTAACATGAAAACTCCACACAGACCCAGACTGAACATGGATTCCAACCGAACACTTCTTGCTGCGGTGCCCCAGTGATTAACACTGCACCACTGTGCCGCCCTGCTTCATATCAATTAAAGTTTAAGTTACCGAGAAATAAAAGATTAATGACAGCAGGCTACTGTGTGTGTGTGTGTATGTGTAATGAAAACAGAAATTAACTGCATGAGACTGAAAACGCCTCATAACTGATGTTTTACATCTAAAAGGGAAAAACAACCTGCCACTTCACACAACACAACATTTCATCTCCATTTAGATCTGGCCTATTCCCACCTCACAGCAAATCTCTTGTGACTAATGCGAAAAGACGTCGAATGGGAATTTGCCTTCGTGTCGTTGCGCTGTAAATGACGCCTTTCCTTTGTGTTTTCTGACCTGCACCGGGTTCCACCTTCCTAGCAGCTGTTATAATGTCAAATCAAGTTTATTTGATCATACCCTACACTGTCCCGTTAAGCTTTACAGGCCAACAATAAAAAACAACAGCTCCCAGCCCGGGCCATGCAGGCTGTCAACAACAAGGACGAGGAAAACCTCCACAAAACAGCAAAAAAAGCTAAATCAACGTAATGTGACAGAGTGTAATCAGGGAAAGACGAGTGTTTGTCACATCTCTCTTACTATGAGTGGTAGCATGTGTTATTATGGACTTTGAGGTGCATTGCTGAGCGGTGAGTCATAGTGATTGCTTCAGCATACTGGCCTACTCCCTCTCTCTCTGCATTGGGTCGGCTAACTCGCTCCACCTGCTGGTTAAATGTTAAAATCCACAGATGTAGGGATGTAAAACAAAGAGATGCATGTGTGATTCAGAATCATTTCCATGAACATGTGTTACATCATTAGATTTCCCCTTGACTTCTAAATGGCATGTGACCACTGACACACTAGACAGTTTTCTGCAAATATTTAAATCTTTGCTTCTCCAAGTCAAGGATTTTCTTTTTTCTGCCATAAACTGATCTTGTGAATTGGTTGTTATTCTACATGTTTAAACTATTATGTTATTTTAGGGTGCATGAGTTGAATAGAGGCTTGTGCACAATGGACTCTAATCACAAGATGGTGCTGTTGATTCAAGAAAACAATCTATGCTGCATTTGAGCCAACGGCTGAATTTAGGTGATGACAAAGGAGTTTATATCACCTGTAAATCTCACCCTCTGCCTCCCTCTCTTCCCTATCAGGCATCCCCTTTCCTAATCTACGTTGTGCCCTCTTTCCCTCAGATGACCCCTGCGATCTGAAAGCAGAGATCAGCCCCACTATGGACAACGAGATAACAGCCAAGGAGAGAGGCATCCTGGAGGAGAACAACGAGAAGGAGGAGATGGACCAAGAAAGGGCTCGGGACGAGGAGGGAGAGGAGAAGAAGCAGAGGGAGGAGGAGGAGGAGGGCGAGGACAAGAGCAGGAAGGAGCAGGAGCCGTTGACGGAGGAAGAGGAGCTGGAGGAGCTGAGGGCCCAGGTGCTGCAGCTGCTGCTGGAGCTGGATGACGCCAGGGAGACGTCCAACAAACACCAGGAGAGTTTCAACGAGCTGCAAGGTCAGTGTTAAGAAGCAGTCATCTGATCAATCAATCAATCAATAATCAAGATCTAATCCAATGCATCATCCATAATCACCATAAACTCCAAATTGTGTCATGTTATGGTATAAAAAGGGAAATTCTGCCGTTTATTGACCTGGATATTTTTCTCATGGTTTTTCTCCATGTTTTTCTTACCATCTCGGTCATAAAGATTTGTGAAGTGCAGATTTTTAGAAAGGATAACAACATTTGAGGGAAATGGACCTTATCAGCTACAGCTCTTTGAAAATACATCAGTTCAACAGAAATAATCCTAAATATTTGTTTTTAGAACATTTTAATGCATCAACACCAAGAAATCCCTGTAGCTGTGGCCTAGAAAATCTTAACTTACATCTGCAATCTGCTGTGCAGTTTGTCATCTTGTGTTTGTGGTTCAGAAGTGTGCAGACACCAACCATCAGCTTGTATCAAAAATAAACCACAGTGGCAGCAAAGGAGTAAATACGCTACACAGTCTCTCATTTTGACCAATTGTGGTAAAAGAGTAACACTCAATATTTTCATTTTAGTTTTAGCACAATTCCACCAAAGCTTGGAAGTGTTAGTGTGACACTGCTGTTTGCTACAATGATACACATTATTTCTTTTTCCATGTGTTTTAAGTTCTCCCATCCTCAACAATGTAGGTGGTGAATTAACATGTTAGAAATATGAGAGTTAAACCCAGACTTAAAGGGAAAGTTCATTCAAAAATGAAAATTCATTCTGCTGCAGCAGTAACTAGGTGGAGGATAACATGAAAAACATGGTGAAAATGACGCTGTATCAAGTCTAATTTGATATCTGGTCTTACTGACACCACAGAAGCAGTATGGAGGCATTTTCAGTTGTTTTTTCTATTGTTTTTTTTACGTTTGAAGAAGTGGTGGCCATTTACTTAAATTGTATTGGATGTGGCTGCAACACTGTTTTCTCCAAAAGTATTTTGTGGACTCAAACACTTCACCCACCCCTCCATCGACAGAGTGGTGAGAGGATAATGAGTGAAGATTTGAAAATCACAGTGACGTGATTAAACATGATTTTATGGCAGTTCTGCCATCTGGACCTGTCCCTCTCTATATATCAATGTAGGTTGTAAAAGGTTATGGATTCCTGTTTGGGACATCTCAACATCTTAGCCTTTACTATTACAACTGTTCAGTCGAATATATTTTCATTTTTATGGATGATGATGATGATCACAAAGTAAAAACATCACAGCAGCTCTATTTGCAGCGTCACATCAAATTATAATGAGTCATTAGTGTTTTTTTTGTGATTTTAATGTTATTTTGTGTTATTTAATGTTATTTAATGGTATTAATATCCTGACTCTCACATGTAGTCATATTATTTTCTTCATTTTGTATTGTCTAATTTTGTGAAGTTTTAGTTGTATAATGTTCAAGGCTTCAAAATTAGACCACTGGGGGTTTATTATTATTATTATTATTATTTTAATCTATGCTACATAAATATCTAAAAAAACTCAAAAAATAGACACATATGTAACATTTAAAACCACAAAAACATATTCTGATCTTCTCCCTGTGTGTATACATTTTCATAATCCTATTCATACAGAAGAAAATCCTCCCTCTACCAAACAGCTTAACTTTCCATCCATGACGTCTCCTGTTCATCACGAGCTGAACCTGATAGAAGCGTAAATGTTTATATGCGGTTACTGACAGAATCTTTTCCTCATAGCTGCTAAATGGAGCATCACATCATACCTTAGAAATTATGAGCTAAATGTTCAGGGACACTGGCAGTGAGTAAGACCTTAGGTATTGGACTGCAGTGAGCTCAGTGTGTGTGTGTTTGTGTGTGAGTGTGTATAGCTGTGTGTCCTACTAAAAGACATGAGCTCAGTTGTTTGTCAGGCAGCGGCAGAGACATTCCTCAGACAACTGCGTGCAAGCTGGGGGAAGCTTCCAGACTGGGTGTCCTAGACCACATTGAGAAATCTCTGTTGGTGAGCTCCCCTGTGGGAACAGTCAGCTGCTCAGGGGTCTGGCAGCTGCTTGGGGGGGGGGGGGGGGGGGGGGTCGACCATGGTAAGGAATGAAATAAGCTGAGGTGTAGGAAAAAGATCAAGGATATCACTAGGTTTCTGTCTCCAAACTAATATAATGTGGTTGAATGGAATTTTGTTCAATGTGCAGTATCACTGGCATTCTTGATTTGAATGGTATTTAAATGGTTAAAAATAAAGATACAGAGACTACAGAGTATCGGGCCATATTGAAGAAGACTAACTTCAAGAACATGGTCGTAATTGAGAAGAAAGTCATGATATTACAAGAGTAAAGTCGTAATTTAATTAGGAAACGATCGTGTTTAGGAAGAAAAACAAAATTAGGAAATAACCAGCAAGGAGAACTCTCCAGAGTCTTGAAAACATCCCACTCTTTCTTAAGAAACTGCAAAAAATTAAATATCAGATGAAACCAATGATAACCTCACAGTCGACCATTGCTAAACATTTCCTCCTCTGCAAAAGAGTCTATGTAAGTAGATTCAGTTTCTTGCACAAGTCCTAACACTTATGATAATAAGTTTTATGTTTTTTCTGAAACGCCTACAAAGTATAACTGAACATGATGCTCCACACTCCTCATTTTAAAACAGGCCGATCTTGTGATATTGTTATGATTCTGCTGTTTTGAACTTATGACAGACTTCCTGTGTTTGGACTCTTTTATCTTTTGAACTCGGCATCTGCTTGCATTTGGATTTTTAGATTTCTCTTTGTTTGCCATTTTGAGTTTTTTTACTTCCTGTTTTGTTTTGAAGTTTCGTTCCTTGTGTGTTATCTTTGTCATTTTGTAAACATTTTTCTTGTGTGTCAGTTTATTTTTCATTAATGTCTTTAACCTGTTGAGCTGCTTGCCACCGGACACTGTTATTCTGCAGTTATTCTCCATATAAAATGACACGTAGCCTAAAATAATGACTTTGTTCTTGTCATAATACTTTCACCTTATCCTATTTTTAATCTTTGAATAGCCTTTATACACATTTCGTTGGAGTGGTTTATGATAAATGCTGACATTGAGCAAACACTAACATGATGATGTTTAGCATCCATGATGTTTTACTGTCCTTATTATCTCAGACTAGTGTGTTAGCTCACTAATATTTGCTTATTAGAAACACAGGGAGGAAAAGGCAGGTGGGAATTTCATCAGCTGTGCAGGTACATAAAACAAAGTGTTGGAGTCATTGGGATCACCAATGTCAGAGGACGTCATTCACTGGGTGTGATGGCAATCTAACTCCTATATAGCATTGAGTCATAACACTAAGCCCAAGAGATAAGTGGAAATAGAAAAAGAGACAAATAAATTATTATAAATATGGAGACTCAGGTGACCTTTGTGTTTTAAACTTGCTGTTTTAAACCTCAAGTGAATCTGCCTGAACACTGATTTAATGAAAGTCAAAATTAACAGCAATTTTTACTTGAATTTTCCCTGCTGCTCGTATAAAATAAATTTTCTCATAACATGGATTTTGATAAATTAATATACTAACACATCTTATACAAATGCTCACATGGTGTTCAACAGACACTCACAAAAACTGCTTGTGCTGTTCAGTCATGCTTCAAGGTTGAACAGCTTATCAAGTTGTCATCTTTCTATTGGCCTGATGAACTGACATTTTCCTCTTATCTCTCTCCCCACTGCCTCTCCTCTTCCTTGTCCTCGTCCTCATCCTCTCTTCTCCCTCTCCTCTCATCTCGTCTCGTCTCGTCTCCTCTCGTCTTGTCTCCTCTCCGCTCCGCTCCTCTCCTCCAGGTCTGTTGGAGGATGAGCGTCTGGCCAGTGCCCATCAGGCTGAAGCCTTCACTCGCCAGATCCAGAATCTACAAGGTAACAAACCAAGAAGTCTCTGCAGGTTAACTCACAATTTGATACACGGTCTGTGATAACGCTAATATCAGCCATCAGTGATCATCAATTCGATTCTGTGATAATTGATATATTACAAGACAATCATATGACAAAACATCATGATATCTTTCTAAGTGAGATTAGAAAATGGCGTTAAGGAGGTCAAGTGCAGGATTTGTGTTTTTATTAAATCTAATTTGTTGCCAGTACAAAAAAGTATATGTAGATTTATCTTAGTTCCTCTTTAGTCTTATACAAAGACTGTAACCTGTCCACATGTGCCATCATTCCAATGTGAAATAACCATAAACTCGTAAAACGTCAAACTATGTACGGTATATAAACATACATAAAATCTATCATGAGTCAGGATGACGATGTATTGCCATATTGATATTTTGTCCCACCCCTAATCAACAGTCCTATCTTGTATGTTTTTCTATTGTCGGACTAGTTGCAGACAGAAAGGGCCTCATCTGTAAATGTAACTAGATTAGAACTAAGGCTTGCAATGATCTGGCTCAGTGATTTGGGAGGATGTGCTTTTACATCCACTTTTTATATTTTATATTATGGCTCTATTGTTATTGTGAAAAGTTGGGAAGAGTTTCTGCCCAAAGAACATAGTTTGTTACCATCAGTTACATCAGCACCTCTTCCAAACACTGCCCACACATGCAGCATGTACACACACACACACACACACACACACACACACACACACACACACACACACACACAGTGATGCTGCATTCTCACCCACTCTCCATTAAGAAAACCCACCATATTCTCCTCCTCTACAGCCCAGTTGCGTTCAGTACAGGAGGAGATGGACAGCCTGGAGGAGGAGAAGGAGAGCGAGCTGGCCGAGGCCCAGGAGGAGCTGCGCGTGGCTCAGGAGGAGGTGCTCCTCCTCCAACAGGCTGCAGAGGAGGCTGCAGCAGAAAGGGAGAACGACATCGCCTCTCTTCAGGAGGAGCTGTGTCGTCGGCGGGCTGAGCTTCAGCGCCTCAGTGAGGAGACGCAGGAGTACGAGCTGGAGATCACCACGCTGAGGGCCGAGATCAGCATGAAGAGCCAGCGCAGGGAGGCCGAGAGGAGAGAGGGTGAGGGATGAGGATGGAGGGAGGAGATCTGTTAATTAATAGAAGAGGTTGACATGGATGGATGTGAAAGAAGCAAGGCAGAGTGGAAGTGGTTTCAACAATATTTGACTTGCAGTACAACAAAGTTAAAATACAATAAGTCTTGGTTTTACACCTCAGCCTCACACCTTGTGTTAACAGCTACACAAGGACCTGGTGTCTGTGCTTACTATGGAATTTGTCCAGCTCACTACAACAAACAGGAACAGCCTATAATCAGTCTTTATAGCTGCTATTATAAAAACAAATCATGTCAGCATCCTGCAGCCAAGAGCATTAATCATTTTCAGGATGTAATAAGTGTTATAATTTATAAAGTGATTGCATGGGGAGTGGTGTGTGTGTGTGTGATTGTACTTATATCTTTGTGGGGACCAATTTGATTGTAAACCTTATGGAATAGGGACATTTTGGAAACGTGAGGACATTTAGTCCTAACTTTTCTCAAAGGGGGTTTGAGGGTTAGAATGAGGTTTAGGTTATGGGTTAGGCATTTTGTTTATATAGTTAAGGTTAGGGTAAAGAGCTAGGGAATGCATAATGGCAATGAGTGTTTGTATGTTTTCTTGCTTATCTTGCCAACAGAGGACCTCATGGTTTACTCTTGTGCAGAGACACAGGTAAGGGCCACTATAGTCAAACAGTTGAATTATTATTATACTGTGCCTGTATATATACACACTCTTCTCTGCTAATGTTGCAGCAAAGCATTAGTCACTCCAGGTATTCCAGCACGTAGTGTATACCCCTACTCCTCTCTGCTTGTAAATCAGGAGAGATCAAAGCCGCCTCCACTCTTAGTTTTTTTTTTGATGCTCCACTAACAACAGTCAGGATTCACACCAGACACTGCACCACTGACACATACGGACCAACAAAACCACCACCTCACCAAGTCCCCTACATTAGGAGCTTCTCTCTGTGCACTTGTTGTAGTTCTCCTTGGGGTTTGAACTTCAAAATGTTATGTTATAGTATGGAAAATCACAAGGGAAAATGATTTGATTGCGTATCCATAATAAAATACTTGCATACTACTTAAAGCTTACTACATAAAAAGCTGCTAATGTAGGCCATATAAACCATAGATATATATCCCATACTTTTTTCTAGCATTTCTTTTTCGTTTTTCTCAAAATCACTTGTGGTAGCTGCCCACACTTGAAAGTCTGAAAGTCCATAGGGTAGAAATGTACTTGTGTGTGTACTTACAGAGTGAGGATGTTTTGGGAAAGTGAAGGCATTTTGGCCAGTCCAGACATTTTCAAAGGTCTGATTGAGGGTTAGGACTTGGTTTTAGGGTTGTAGTTAGGTTAAGGTTAGGGTTAGGCATTTAGTTGTGTTGGTTTGGGTCAGGATAAGGAGCTAGGGTTTGCAATATGCCAATAAGTTTCCAGGGACACGAAGGATAACAGGGACATGATGTCAGTGGGGGGCGGGACACACATCCAACACATGATGTCACCGCCAGGCTCTGCAGCTGAGCATCATCTGAGGGAGTGGAAGATATCTGTTGATTTCATTTAATGGTTGTACGCATGAAAACATCACAGAAAAATGTATTTTGTATGTGTAATCTAAGTCATAGTTGCGATCAGTTTGACAGATTTGGGAGACACTTACTGATGTCTCTGCTGGTACCTTGTCAACAGATCTCGGTCAAGATTAAGAAATAGTCCAACTGTGAATTATCACCTTTTTGCAGTTTTATACAGATTATACATGTAAGATATAATATTTAAAAATAATATTTAGTTACTTTTGGAGAGAGTCAAGCTAGCTATTTCTCCCTGTGTCCAAACTTTATGCTAAGCTAACTGGCTGTAGCTTGTCATTTGACTGACAGTGGTATTAAGCTCCTCCAACTCTCAGCAAGAGAGCCACTCTATACCTGCTGCAGTGATTTGAAGACCTTGAGCAGTCAGATTAAAAGATGAGCTCTACTGACTGAGACCCTTTTAAAGTATATTCATCTCCACCCTCATCCTCCGCTCAGGTGACGTGGACCTGCTGAAGGAGGAGTGCAGAATGCTGAAGGAGGAGTGTCAGACCCTGAAGGAGGACAACAGACGTCTCAGTGAGAGGCTGCAGCTGCTGCAGAGACAGAGGACATGGTGAGAGGCCAATGAGGACTCACTCATTGTCTGTGCTTACTAGATCGTTTGGAGGGGATTACCTGTTTAAAGGTTTGATGTATCTTATGAGGAGAAAGACAGAAGTGCTGAAACCAATGGTTCATTAATCCAGCTCAGCATTATTTGTGAGCTCAACTTCACACCTGTAAAGGTTTTTGTGATGCGGTGACAAAATCTGTCCTCAGATATTGACTTACATTTATTACCTGAAGACTTTCTCTAACCTTAGCCGTAACTCTTATCCCAACCTTAACCTAAACCCAATTTAACCACATGTCTTCACCTAGAGATTTGATCATTTACATCTTGGGGACTTTGTTTTTGTCCCCATAATGTAACTGTGTAAACAGATTTAGGTCCCTATAACATGAGTAATACCTGAACCACACTCATGAGTACTTTATATTAACTTCCCTTCATTGTGGAAGGCCTAACCAAAACTTTGTTTAAATAAAACCCTAACCCTAACCCTTAATCCCTCACCTTAACCATGACCAATTCAATCCTAATCTCAATTTTAAACTCACTCAATTCACATTTTACTCCTAACCTCAACCAGGACCTCAGGCATTAGGTTTTACCTCATTAGGACCAGTGTTAGGTCCCCATGAGGTCAACTGGTACTGACAAGTTCAGTGTTTGTGCACCTACACACCTACACACACACACATACACACACACGCACAGACAGACACACACACACACACACCTGGGCAAACAATGCCAGTCATGCTATCAAACCTATTAAATATAGTTTCCACATTCGTCATCTGATTGTGTGTACACTGTGTAATGTACTGTGAAATCTCTATATTTCTGATGTGCTAATACAAAAAAAAGGAACAAATACTGACTATCACTATATATATTTTATGACATAACATATCAGAGCAAACACACTTGACCTTTGATTATCCACATCATCAGATGAAACAGTTTTTACTCCTTTTCGTCCTCCTCACAGTTCCAGCGTCTACCTCTCACTGAAGGAGGAAGACGCAGGGGAGGACACAGAGGGGAAGGAGATGGAAACCGGCTCTGACGAGGTCATGACAGAGAGCTACATGACCATGGCGCAGTCTGAAAACTGTCGCCTGGTCGATGCCTCAATCCAGAAGAATATTTCATTTGATGGGAAGGCGATGACACCAACCGGCTGGAATGGAGGCGTTGGGGAGATCTTCTCCCTGAGGGACCAGCTGAGACAGGCTGAGGAAAAGGCCTTACAGGTTCAGAAAGAGGTACGATGTCTTAGTATCATGCGTCGGGAAGTTAATAGATTAAACATGGATACAAACATTTTGATATCATTAAAGGTCCCATATTTACACTCTTTTAAGTATGTAGTTTTACATTTCCTCTGTCACGCTCGCTCTCGAGCAAGAGCACAGTGTTTACTATGAGTCAGCCAATCAGAAGAAGGTTTCTGAGCCTCTGAGCTTCTCCTCGGATTGATTTCTGAATGACACCATTCGGTCAACCACAGGAAATGGACTGTATCCTAACACTGTAGCTTGGTCAAAGTTACTGGCTGTCAGGGACTTATTTCACCCAAAAATATCAAAATACAAAAAAAAAAGAAAAAGCTAATTGAGTAGATAACTGGGCCGATAAAAGAGGTCAACTGAAACAGAACTTTATTAAAAAATACTGCTGACATTAACTCAAGCAACTGTTCTAACAAACATGCCAAATGGGACATATGGCTGATCAGTTGTTTAGAAACAACAAATAAAACTTTATACAAAGAAACCCCATCCACCCCCATCCTGATGCAGCACTTGGTCTTGTCCATTTTACTGGGCCTGTGTATTCAAGCAGGCTCCACCCTCAGCCACATGGTTTGGCCAAACCAGGAAGGAGAAGTGATGCAGCAGACATGGTAACTCATAGACAAAGAAAACTAAATCAGTACAACTAACAGCATAAACTAAATGTGTGTGCAGCATTCAGGATATAATGTAGTGTCAAAACTTTAGCAGTAAACAAGATTTTAACCAAAAATAACTGACTGCAAAGAAAATAAGAAAACAGGTGATCCTGATGTGAGAGTGTGTGAAACAATAAGTCTAAATTGAATCCATCTTCAAGTGTGCTGAGACAAAGTGAATTACCATTTATTACATTATGTAGTTTTGGATTATCTGGTCGTGTCAGGGTGACTGTTGTAGTGCTCAGGTCAGTTGCTGTAGTGAGGAGTTAGAACTATGGCTCAACGATCAGTTGACTAATAGACAAAAATATTACTAGAGAGTCTGAACAGAACACTGATAAGAGAACTTAGTAGAGACTGAATAAAAATAAAGCATATTTAATTCAAACACTCAGAAGTGACAGTGGGTCCAGGGGGGCCATCTTGAGAGCAAAGCTGAGGGGCTAGACTGTTAAAGGTAGAAAAGTGCCGAAGGCTCATTTGAGGCACAGATTCCCAATGTGGATTGTGTACGTTTCTCTGTGGATTGAGTGCTCTGATATATTCTCACAAGTAGACTTAATTTCCAATCAGAAAAGACATGGAAATCTCTAAAATTGTACAATATGTGTCAATCAAATACAATGAATCTGATTTTCAAGACTGAGTGTTTGACCTGTGTGCCCTCCAGTGTGACGGTCTGAAGACGGAGCTGCAGGAGCTGCAGGTACTGTATGACAGCAGCCAGAGGGAGAGAGCGGAGCTGGAGGAGGAGCTGCAGCGCTGCAAGGCAGAGCTGGAGAAACTGTCAGGGGGGGCTCAGGTGAGGGGCACACATGATCTGGAGATCCCTAAGCATCTCTCAATACATTTATTTTTTAAATTTAGCTTCAATTCCTCAGATACTTCTGTGAATTTCCAGCCCACATTTCTTCCTGAGTAATAATTTACAAAGATGTATCTTTGAACCCACATAACACACCTCACATCACACCTACTGTTTCCCATGTGTGTTGAGCCCACTTTCTATGTGTGTCTCATGCTGTAGCAATGTATGTTTTGATATGAACTGACTCACCCTGTCAGCACATATCAGTTTTTACTGTGTGCTTTGGACAAGGGGAACTCTCCCCACCTCTGTGTGTGTGTCCTAAACTCTCTGTGACAGTAATGCTTAAATACTGTTGTTGGACAAAAACACAACACAAAAAGGCATTCAGCAAGGAATGTTTTACCGCTGAAGTCTACGTAGGCTTCAGATATTGTTCATCAGAAGAAAACTATTAAAGGACCTTTTCATCTTTAGATGTTCAAATATCTTCAGACTGGTTTCTGATCATTTTAATTAGCTGCTGCATGAAAGTCAAAATTAAACTTTTAAACAATTGACAGCATGCCCACTTTTACTTTTAGTCACATTTGCTCTTATTGCATTTGTTTGAAAGCATGAATAGTTTTAAAGTGCTTTGTTTTCAAGAGCTCATGGGAAATATCTGAAACACAGGGGAACAACACAAGAAATTCAAGTAACAAATTCACTGTAATTTTAATAAAATTTATATTTGCTGTCTGTTTGTCGTCAAGTTTTTGACCACACTCTAAATATAATGCAGTGCCGCACCTCAATGCACCAAACCCAGGACCTCAAAATGATTCAATATTCAGTAAGCTGACTTTCCTACATTTTTTAGTATCTACCAGTGAAATCTTGAAAACAAAAAAACTTGAAATGCTCTTTTGGAAAACTGTCCGGCATCATGCAAAGTGATGTACATGTGTGAATACTAGTAAGGTCCTTTACATAAATAAACAGAAACCAAAAAATAAAAAATAAATGCTGTGTTTTGTCTACAACAGCCATGATGAGATGTCTCTGCGTTTTGTCAAACTGTCTACCTGTGCCTGTCTCTGACGCTGTCCTTGTTCTCTGAATGTCCATGACCTCTCAGCCTGTGTAAAGGCAAATGCTGCACAACATCAAAACTATATTTAACTAACAATAAAATGAGGATAGAGAGACAAACATACCACCATATCTGCTACAGTCACAGCATTCATGCTATGTGTCTTCCTCATCACCATAACATCACATTCAGCTAATAAATGTCACACAGGCCTGCTCACAGTTGACGTGTATGTCACCACAAAGTTATGTGATGTTTGTGTTAATAGGAAATGTTCATTCCATCACTCTCCCTCGCCTTTATGTCAAAGCCATAGACCATGTCAGACCTATGCTTTAGTGATTTTTGTAGTGGTGATCCTTCTGCACTGCTGTCATGTCTTCTTTATCTGTGTTTATTATTTGGCTATTTCAGTCCATCCGTTCATCCATTCCCTTCATCTCCATGGCCCTTGTGTTTGTTTTTTATTCCCTCCTCAGAGATTCATCCATCCGTCTGAGCACCCTATTCTCTCCATCCCCTTCATAGGAATGATTATAATAGTGGCTGTGGTCTGGTGCTGGTTGTCGGAGCTGGCGTCCCAGAGAGTAAGGTATGAGAGGAGCTCATCTCTATTTGACATGTGATGCTACAAATGGGTTTTACACAAATGAAGGATCAGTTCATGCAAATCCCAAAACCTCCCAAACGTTTTCATTGTATGTGCTTGAAGTTGTATTTTGCGATGCAAATACAGTGGTTTTGTTATTTTGGTGAACTGACCCTTTAATATTTTGAGTTTTTGTTACTAAGGATTTATTTGGTTGTCATGGGAGGATCGAAACTTGAAATCCCAAATACAGCTGAGAAAATCTCAGTGACGTAAGATACTGAAAGACGATGATGTTTTCAGGGAAAATGGACATAGGACATGGGTGGGCAGTTTGTCAAAATATTTCTTGATTCTCACTGATGATGTGATTTACAGGAATAGTTCAAGATCATGGGAATTGTGCATTGTTGTTTTCTTGCCAATAGTTAAATGAGAAGACTGATACCTCTTTCATGTTTGTGTTGAATAAAAAGCTGGTGATGGTTATCTTTGCAAAAAGGGAGCGAGGAAGCAGTCAGCTGTCTGAAATTCAAAAACATACCTGCTAGCTCCTGTGAAGCTCTGTAATTATTCTGTATTTAAACCTCAACAATAATTTGTAGTTGTAGGGGAGTTGTAAGCTGTAACCACAGTCCGTATAATGATGGACAACATGTAGGCTACTCACAAGTGAAGCCTAAGCTTTTCTATCACCGCCTGGTGCCTGGCTGCAGTTTAGATCATAAATCTTGCCTCCTCCATGGTAGTGGATGGGAGAAGTGCCAAAAATAAAAAGTCAAAGTACATTAAATAAATGTTTTCTCAAAGATGGTTTCTGTCATTTTAGGTTGTTCTTATAATTCTTTTAACAATGTTTGTTCAAGTGCTAGTTTTTCCGATTAGTTTGTTTACTTAGTTATTTGTTGCTATATTAGTAGGGTGAAACTAGGGCTCACTATTTTTGCTGGACAATATATTGTCCCAGAAATAATGACGATAAATGATTCAATCCATGGATAAAGTCAGTTTCAGTCTCCCCCACAAGCAAAACGCATTTTAGTTAAATCCAGAAAAAACCAACACAACAAGAGTTTTTACCTCAGAGCTTCTCTGACCAACAACTCAGGAAAGTAAGCAGAAAGAGATTCATCCGTGTCAAAGTTCAAAACAACAGTGTTTCTCTTACCATAGTGTACAGGGAGTCCACTGTACCCTTCAGCCTTGAACTCTGCCAAGGTTGTTAGTTCCAGAGAAACTCCAGAGGTAATAAACAGTCCACCAGATGATTTCCTCCTGACTCTGACTTTAGAGACGAGGCATCTGCTCTTGAGTGGCGACAACATGTAGACTTTACAATGCGCCTACAAGAGAAGATCCTCTCCGACTCTCCTCTCCCACCCCTACACTCATCACTCTGCTGCCTACAAGTCACTTCCTTATAGTTTTTCAGAATATGCGGGGCTGTAGAATGAATGAAGTCCCTGATAGGTGGAAGGTGATGTGATCCAACACAGGTCGCTACAGAAAACAAACGGGCAATGTCGAGGTCGGCAAAAATGATCGTGGTCATGTCTATATAACGTACGATAAGTCGATAATGTAATTATCGTGACAGGCCTAAGTGAAACATTGTGACTGACGGCGGAGACTGACTCATGATTGGTCGAGCATGTGTATCAGAGGAACCTCGATGTCACGACTCAATCCCCCTGATCACTACTGCGCAGGCTCTGGCTCAAAATGCCAGAGATGGCAGTGTTCGTATCTGGGATATTTTGGCTTCAATTCTAGGTAGCGGGAGGCAGTGGAAATGTGTCGTCCATCTTTATGCACAGTCTACGGGTGCAACTAGCTAGCATAACTGTTAGCCAAACATTAGACTTCTTGGAGTCTTCATCAACACCACGACCAGAGGTGGTATTAAACCTAGCTGTTTCTCCCTGCCTTCATTTTGTTGTTGTTCTGGCCCCCGCTTCTTATTAAACATACAGACATGAGAGTGGTAACAATCTCTTCACTGTAAGAAAGCTGTTGAACCATTCCTTTAAAAGCTCAGTATACTTTATTAATAGCTGATGGGTGGTCTCTACTGACTCTTAATGCTCTCCTTTTCCTATCTTCCCTCAGGGGAGTGAGGTAGGTTGGAACTCCATTTTAACTATCACTGCGGCCGCAGCAGTGTTACTAATGATGACTAGCTTGTTGAGAGCTCTCGTCTGATGTTGACTGGATGGGCAACAACCACACAGGGACAGACGTCTGCTTCAGACCAGCCCTCGTCGTTCTCTCCTGCCATGTCTTATAGACCAAACTGGAATCCTCTAAGGCCTGATAGAGCAGACGGTTTTGTAGTAGAACGTGTTTGAGAAATTTCATCTGTAATGAGACGGTACTACGTGCGCAGGCTGATGGAGAAAGATGCTCTGGGTCTCATTAAATTGATGTTGGATGAGAAGATCGCTATGAGGATGACCTGCAGAGAGCCCACATGGGGACTGTTCTCATGCCACTTAATGTATGCCAGTGCTCTGTCTTTTCTCTGTGAATATCTTTTCTTTATCTCTGTTCGCTAAATAATGTGATAAAATGAAGGTGTGGATTTTTAATGTGCACCAAATAGTTTTTCAATTTTAAGTTATTTATTTATTTGTCTGTTTGAACATTCTTGACAGCTGTCTCCGATGATAATGACGAACCCGAAAACCCTGAAATGTACACATGCCCTTAAATAATAACAGAGCAGTTTGCATTTCCTCTTGATGAGTTCATGTAACTTATTTAAAAAATTAGATGAAATAAATGTAAAATTCTGCAAAAAATATATTAGAAATCACAAAATCTTAATGAATCAACCAATCTTCCATATCTACTATCCTGCCACTGTATTTCTGCCCTTCCCAAAGTCAGTTCTGTCCATTGTAAACACCAACAATCTGCTATTACAGGTGTAGCTTACTAAGCACTTGTCAGTATAATTACATGAAGAAAGCTGATAGTTTAGTTCGACATCACCCCCGGTGGGTGGGGACAGCCTGTCTTCTAAGTGTTCCTCAGTTATGCGCTTTGCTCCGAGCCCTGTCTGTCTGCCTGCTACAGCTTTATCTTGTGTGACTCTGAAATCAGACGACTCCCACGTCTCCCTTTAATCATCAGTTAACCAAGAAGCCAAAAAGTCAGCGGAGTGTTTCTGATTCATACTTTCCCGCTCTCCGAATATATGAACACTTAACTCCCATAGCTGCACTGTTACATTTAAAACGTGCTTCGCTCCAGTTCTGTTCAGCACTTATTAAATGTCTCTCAGCAACTTCTGGAGCAAATTCTGGAATATTATATAATAATATAATAATTCTGGAACGTTATGATGTTGTCTTACATTTCAATTCGATGTCAATTGTGACGTGGAGAAATTAAGCGTTGTATTCTCTGAAGCAGTTTGAATGACTTGGTTTTTCCAAGTGTCTTGACTCAAAGATTTATGGGAAATCGGTATTGTTAAAAGTACAGTGTGATAATGTTGACTGTCAACATTCCCTTGTTTTATGTGACTAACTGCAGATCTGATCAACACCGGTCACCATCTGGTCAAACCCCAGAGATGCAGGTATAGGGACCATCACACTCAGTTGTTTGTGAGGGCAAAATTTTTGGAAAGATTTAATTTGTCAAAGTATAAATTTACAAAATATATATGTGGAAGGACTCTGATTATTGTTTACATTTGTGAAACTTTTTTGTGAATCTCTGTTGGAACTGAAAAAAAGCATGCTACGAAACATATAGAAGCACAATATACTCTGTGTTGGGTTATGCTGTTTATGTTACTTTGTATTTCCTGTAAATAGATGTGACATATAGTACTATTGGAGAGATTTTTTCTTATATCCATTTGTACTAGCTTTGTAGAAAGTGAATTCTATTTTGGAAGAGCATCATATATTTGATAGCCAAATGATATAATGCTATGTAAAAGTTTATTTATGGTGAGGTTATTCAGAAGGCCTACTAGCATTGCTAATCATTTTCAGTAGCTCTAAGTTCGAAGGTGGCGTAGTCATTGCATGCGTTTAGATTGCATTTGACCTTAGTTGCCAGAAAGAACAAATGACTTCTGGTTTTCTGTCCATTAAATTTCATAAATTAACTGAAATCATTTCTGAGATGTTTGTCATTAAACAGAAGCGTGATAAGCAATGGCTGACCAATGATATTTCTGCATGTGAACATACACTAGGAAAATAATTTGCGAATGGACTGCAAATGTTGTCACTGTCTATTTTAAATGATAAAATCGCAATAGAAGTTAAATTCCCGTAGACTGCAATAGTACCTGTGAATGTTGCTGGATTCAGGACGTTATTTATCATTATTTCTGAGGTTATTTCATGACTATTAAGATTATCATAGTTTCATAAGACTCTATGTTGCACAGTGTTGCTCAGCTTGCTGCTTTACATCTTGATAGCAGTGTTGTTTCTGATATATTTGTGGCTATTTTGTTACCTGGAGGTCTATTTTGTACTGTAAATGACTTAAGAAAATAAATATACTCACCCCACCTGATGTCTAAGAGATTTCTTTTTCTGGGAGATGGCATCACCAGCTCTCGCAGGTCACATGGTACCCCATTCATGAAATCAGCAGCAGCCAACCTGAGTGAGTGAGAGCCGTCGCTCTGCTGGTGTCACGTTACACGGGGTTGTACGGGTATAAATAACCAACCACTCCAGGGACGTGACATAAGCTCACAGACATGGATATTTTTTTACCAATGGCAGGAACTGATGAGGCGTCTATACTACACTCATTACTCTGCTGCCATGACTCATGGTTTACCGGGTTCAAGTGCCGCTAATAAGCTAAAAGTAGTCTAGTTAGGCAGCTTCATCAGGACAGTTAGCACTTGACACTTGAGGTTTAAGTTTAATTATTGTCCTGAGCCTGCACATATTCCCACCTGAATCTGAATCAGGTTTTTATCCCATTCACATGCAGAGTTATGGCTGCAAAGAAATGAGGTGTCTCAATGGTCGAACTGTCAGATCCGGATCACTGGCGAAATCTAATCAGCTGGCCCTCAGCCTCGGGCCTATCTGTCCTACAAATTCACCCCAAATCCGCTCTTCAATATTTAATATATTCAACTGACAGGCTAACAGAGAACACGCTAATTAATACCAAAGAGTGAGAGCAGCCATCGGGATTCTCTGGAGATTTAATGTCAGGTGAACAGAGTCCAGTTCAGCAGGCGCAGTTCTGTCATTTGGTTTTCACATGTAATATATACTTTCTATCGAGGGTGGGAGATGTAGAGAAAATATGATTCAATTTATTAAATCCAACACAAAGTACGTCATCATGTAACTAACTCAATTTAAATAATCAGTACAGCTTTTTTAATTATTAAGTATAAACATGATCTGTCAATATGACCATTTTGTAATGATACAACTTTTGTAAAGCAAAATGGAGGGTCAAATCGGTAGGTGGCTCTGACCTGTGGCCATTTTTAGCCGTTTACAAACAGTTAAAATGGTTTAACAATGATCCCAAAAATCTTTTTGAGTATCTCATTACACGGTGGGGGATCAACGTGGGGACCCCTGGCTGTGTATCCCAAGAATGCTCTGTGCATGTGTCACAGTTATTCTTACCTCCCACTACATCAGGGCTGATGCTGGCATCTGGTGTCACTGTCGTGTCACTGACTGCTGAGTCACGGCACCATGGCAGACACAGAACCTGCCGCGAAAACAATATTCATTCATTCTGACACTTTTTATATGAAGATTATTAACTTTTCTACGCTGATAACTCAGTGTCTGTCCTTCCTGATTTTGTCAAGGCGATTCTTATGTGATCTCAAAAGAACATTTTAAACTGTAGGCCGTTATATTTTTGATAATTCTCCTTTCTTGTCCTACATTATCATATCCATGATCATGAAACATATACTCAAGTTCCCTCGAAATGCAGCTGCCAGACTCTTGTACCAAATCATGTAAATATAATCATAAGAATCCCCTATTAACCTCCTTCAATGGTTCCTTGTGCATTTTAGAATTTATTTTTAAATATATCTTTTGACTTGCAAGGCACGACATGGTTTGGCACCAGCTTCTAAACTCCTCAAATCATAGCCTGAGATGCTCTGATAAGGGCCTGTTAGATATTCTTGTGTCATGACTGATCACAAAACTTCTAGAAAAATCGTACTTGGATTTGAAAAAATATTGTTTTCAAGTTATCTCTCAAAACCTACTTTTACTTGCCCGTTTTAGCAATTAGCCAACTTATGTTTAATTTGAAATTACCTTTAAAATGTGTTTCATTATCTTACTTACTGTATTATATAATTTGCTGTCTTTTTCAAAGCTACTGTTGAATAATTTCGCTAGTTACTTTGTAAAGCAATTTGTAACGATTGGTTTGAAAGTTGCTATATGAATAAAGTTATTATCGTTATTATATCCAGTATCTAAAACTCTATATCGTCATGATGCATTTATAATGTTTTACTTCCATATCAGAACTTAAATAACAGTTTTCCATAAATACCTTATCAAGCCTCCTCTCATAACCCTGCCTGAGCTTGTGCCTCTGACCTTTGCTTGTCTACATGGTAAAACATTTCACTGAGCGGTGGCAGATTAATGTGAGGCGCACGTAATGCAGTGGCTTCATCTTCACCAGGGTGACCTCATCCTTCACTGTGTGTTTGGGCCTCTCTCAGAGATTTTAACTTGTACATATTCTGCTTTTGGACAACCGTCCTCACACAGAAACTCACTGCACCTCTCACCGTCTTTTCTCAGCTCAATTGTTCAGCCACTCGGATCCTGGAGCATGACACACATTCACAACAATCAGTAAGTTCCAGCCCCCCACCTCCAGACGCCCAAATAGGAGCGCCTAAAAATAAAAGACGCATGCCGCATCTGCTGCTCTGACCAATCCCTGCCCCATTCTCCCAGTAAACCGACCCCGACTCCTGTCATCCTTATGGATTAACAAATAGACTATGATGGCAGGGGCTGAGTGACGTGGGCCGGGGTCCTTTATAAACTCCAGTCCTCCCTCTCTGCGCACTACAACACGCTCAGTGCTGAACAGAAACTCACTTTTCTCATTTCTTCTCAGGGCCGTATTAAAGAGGACCGGCTCGTCAAGAGGGTGCCAATTAAAAAAAGCGAGTAGCAGCTGCCTTGCACATCGTAAATCGGATAATTTCATCCATCACTGTCCCGACATCCAGTGGCTTTCTTCACACGCTCCTCTGAAGAATCTCCACACTGCGTTTTAAACTCCTCCAAGCTTGAACTTTCGTGCGCCGGCTGCGCGCCTTTGCCATCGACCTGCGAAAACGTTTTCAGCGCACAATTCAACAAGTGAGTGTCAGCGCGGTATAAAAGTGGACACGGAAAAAGCGACCATGATGAGCAACAACTACGGCGACGAGCAGCTGCCCCCGCAGTACTACCAGGCCACCGACTTTGGGGAAGAGGAGGACGACGAGATGCCGGCCACGGAGAAGGACCTGGCTGAGGACGCGCCATGGAAGAAGATCCAGCAGAACACCTTCACCAGGTGGTGCAACGAGCACCTGAAGTGCGTCAACAAGACCGTCACCGACCTGCAGAGGGATTTTACTGACGGGCTGAAGCTCATCTCACTGCTGGAGGTGCTGAGCCAGAAGAAAATGTACAGAAAGCACCACATCAGACCAAACTTCCGTCAGATGAAGCTGGAAAATGTTTCTGTGGCACTGGAGTTCCTGGACAGAGAGCACATCAAACTGGTCTCCATAGGTAAGTTGGACTTGGATGGCTTTTGGAAGTGGAAACAATTTAACAGGGAAATGTTTGGCTATTATTAGAGAGGAACAAGTAATCCGGAGGAATTTTGATAGCTGACACTGACAGTGTGTGTGCCAAGATCATAATAAGATGCTGGGATGTTTAAAACTTATCTCACCTCTCTTCATATTTTCAAAACTGTCAAATGCTCACAAACTCACTTTGTAGCTGCCATGTTGGTATGTTATCAGCCCTGGCTTTCCCAGTGGGCCTCTGGGGAGCAGGGGTCAACAGCTTATTGGAAAACTTACTGCAGAGGTGAGGCCATTAGCTGGTGTCAGGGCTGAGGTCTGGTGGTGGCTCCACGGCATGATTTACCTCACAGTCCTGCCGCAACAATACGGTCAACTACGGGCTGGAAAATTCACCAGGGCTGTGCTAATGAGAATGACACAATTTTTACATGAGGACAGCGAACACACACACACACACACACACACACACACACACACACACACACACACACTCATCTCTGGCAGGTCAGGGGGTCAGAACGACTCACCCGGGGCTCCGTGTTGACAGCCAATTTCCTGTCCAGACCCATCAGCAGCAAACTCCTGTGAGGTGGGGATTAAATGCTGGTGGCATTTGGGGATCAGACTGCAGTCACAGATAACTGAGCTGCTGAAGTTACATTAAATTGTAGTGGATTATTGTGGAGTCGCCACGGAGGACGAGGCACCACCAGAGAGAACAGGATGTTACCTCTTAAAACTATTTAATAACTGAGGAGAAACTTGTAGAAAGAAATGAGGAGCACAAAGAGTTATGGCTTAATTATACACCTGCAGACAGGCACACAATTCATGCAGGAAAATGATTATTACATTTCTGACAGAGTATTTTTGTCTTAGGGAGACTAACGACACTGCCACACACTTGAGTGAAATTCCCGTCGTGGCTGAGGCTTTGGCCGCCGCACTGTGAAGGCCACAGTCTGTCAGTCTGAACACGCACTGAGTGTGTTTGTTTGTGTGTGTGTGTGTGGGTGTTATTACACGGAGGGATGGCACTTTCAATCCCCAGGAGGGCAAAGGTCACAATCACAGATATTTCCTCAAAGAGTGCAAAGTGTCTGTGTTTCTAGGATAGTGTCTAGAACTTAATATGTTAGAGAGTGTCTGACACCGTTGCTGCACACACACACACGTGCACAGACACACACACACACACACACACACACACACACTGAGTCAGACTGGTTTGACAGAAACAGGGCATGATAATAGAAGTCCTGGCATCTTATTTCCCAGCACCCTCTTCCTGCATCAGTTCCACAGTGGGCCAACTCTTAGGATGATGTCTCAGTCTTATTACAGTCACCCAGAGACACCACAGGCTTACATGCACATGTGTCACAGTGTGTAACTGGATACCATATGATTGATGTCCCTTTGACCAAGCAGTTGCCCTTAAAGCCAGACACAGCGGGATCTGAATCACACTGTGCCACATGGTGCCACCTGCCTGTGACAGTCAAATGCTGACACATCAAACATCACCCTCAGATAGAGGCCACTGAACTATGAAAATATAAATATTCCCAATAAAATAACTTGTGTGAACCACCGGCACCAAAGTCCCTGCGTTATTAAAGTCTTACTGAATTAACTGGAGTGTATCATGCACAGATTAGTCGATGGTGACATTAAAGTCTACTGCTCCTCGGAGGTTATTGGGCCTAAAGTGGCTGCGTTTCTAAATGAGAGTGGCTCTAAAATGGCTTATTTGACAAACTTTTTTTACTCTGAGAACTTGGTGGAAAAGGAGCAGCATGCTCGCTGTCAATGAATCTAATCTCTGTCTGTTTGATTTATCACACTCCAGCGCAATAAGTTTGGGAGGTAATTGAAGTCCAAGTGGTATTTATGCAGAGAGGGATCCACTTCCACATATCCTCAGCTGTCACTGTCTTCAGAGCACCATTGTGACTGGATGACAGACTGTCAGGGGTCCTCAGCCAGACAGCTGTCTAAGAGAAAGGGGCTCGGGGGGGAAGCAGCGAGGAGCATTAGATTCTTGTCTCCTCAGCAGTCAATCATCATTGTTTATATTTCTACTCAGAATAGCCCGGTCAACTCTGCGCTATAGAGAGGAAGGACTATTTTTGATGTAACAATGAATTTATGCATAGGTCACATGTCTTCATTTGTTATGGCTTAGCCTTTGGAGGATCACTCACAATTTAAACCAATTCACGAATAAACTTCCCTGAAGGGCCCATAAACAATTAAGGATGAAATATGGCTAGAGGATGCATTTAACTATAATATGCAACAATATTGGAAGACATGATGCACTATGGGAACATTTAGAAGTTATAAATCCTCATGAACTCTCCTGTCTCCTCTGTCCAACTGCAGATAGCAAAGCCATTGTGGATGGTAATCTAAAGCTCATCCTGGGTCTTATCTGGACCCTCATCCTCCACTACTCTATCTCCATGCCCATGTGGGACGACGAGGACGACGAGGAGACTAAGAAGATGACCCCCAAACAGCGCTTGTTGGGCTGGATACAGAACAAAGTGCCCCAGCTTCCCATTCACAACTTCAACCGTGACTGGCGGGACGGCAAAGCCCTGGGAGCGCTGGTCGACAACTGTGCCCCCGGTAAGATGTGTGTGGTGGTGGCCTCAGCTGAATCCACAGGCCCAGGGAGCAAGTGCTGAGTCAGAATACGTAACGCTCCCTCTGACAGGCTCGTTGTATACTGTGGTTTTGCTTGGTTGCTATGGAGTTTGGGTTCAGGCATGTGTCAGTCAGTGTATTTAAAACAGTATCAGTATGACGGCTATATATCTTGCAAACATTCTGGAGTGCAGACACACACACACACAGATTCATATGTCAGCCTGTGTAATCTGTCTCTAGAGGGCAGGCTGTGTCAGTGGGTTGTAGAGGCCTTACTGAATGCTGGAGGACGTCCCTGCCAGTTGTCTCACAATGACTGAAGCTTTCACTCTCACTTTTTGGGTCCCTAAGGCCCAGGCCTGGCTTTAGCGTTTATAGCTACACAACACCCCCAAATTTGGACACCATTCCTCCTCTTCTGTCAGGGCCGCGCTTGGCCGTGCATCAAAATGCGGAGTGATCTGTCACGCGGAGGTTTCTAAGCCACTCATCCAAGGACCACAAGACCACATTTTGAGTCGCTGCCAATTTAGGTTTCAGCTTCCAACGCTGAATATTGGAGAGTCCTCTAGCTCCTAACTGGAGAATGAAAAAAAAGGAGGAGGAGTAGCTGGAGTTTAGAACACCACCATGTTTAACTGTGTTTATATGAGCCATTGATCTGAGGAGACACATCTTTCAAACACTGGGCTGCAACACTGACCATACAAGGTGGTGTTGTTTCATCAGCTGTTACCAAACAGCAGGGGGACTGACGAAACTAACCCTGTGCTGATACACAGGAGTGCTGCTTTTAATTCAGATATAAACAGTGCAAAACACTTTCATTGGCCAGGCCAGGAAGAAACCAATACTCTAAACAGGAGAGTAGCTAGAATTCTATTTGTTTACCGGTTATTCTTATACAGCTATAGCTTATATTTTTGCTCCCTTTAGTATTACAGTGATGTTGCATTATGAAACACATTGTGACATCACTTGAAAGCACTGACTTCTCAAATTAATTATTGTGGAAGGTCCACCCAACCGACAGCTGTGCAAAGTTTTATTTTTACTCTCCCTGCTCACTCCTTCCTGCTTTCTGCACTGGATATTAATTGGATAATAGTTTTCTGTGGTGCGTCTGTATGGACCTGTTGACTGAGGGGTCGCTCCATTACCAGCACTAATCCAATTTAGGCATTAGCTGCACAGGAGGAGGCTAGCTTTAGCCGTAGTGAAAGTACCAGAGTGTCCGTTGAGGTTATTTCTTTTTAAAACAAAGGACCCTGTCGATTGTTGCACATTTTGAATCAATCAAGCAGCAGTGTGGGTAAGGCATGCAATGTTGTAGCTGGAGGTGACGGAGAGATAGTAGTGACAGCCTGAGTGGTCTTATTATAGCAAGCGCTGTGCAACGCAGTCTGCATAAGTCCACACACGACTGTTTAATCTGCCTGTTTTCCATCAGGTTTGTGTCCTGATTGGGCGGAGTGGGACCCAAACCAGCCTGTGGAAAATGCCAGAGAAGCCATGCAGCAGGCTGACGACTGGTTGGGTGTGCCTCAGGTAAGATACAGGATGGATGTCAATTACAATGTCCTTTTTTTATGATTGGCATCAGAGAGGTGGTGTTGACTTCATGAGAAAGTGTGAGAAAAGCAAGTATGTCTCCTCTGTTCTCTGATTTGCAGCATAGTTTATACCCACTGCATAGACTTTCAATAAGAACCACTACAATCAATTTATGATTTGAGCGAGAACCAAGACTCACTTACATGCTAACACATCTCACCACATGTACATTCACCTGTGTGGCTGCACAGAGATGTAAAAAAAACAGCAGAACTGTGTATGATATAGAGCCCGTTGTTCCTTCCAGGGAGATCGTGCTTCAGGGTATCATGAAATATTTATGACCCGGCTCACATCTAATATTTCCATTTACTTTATTGTAGCTCTCAGTGAGTGATTGTGTAGGAGTTTTGTTTGGTGGATTGGTGAATCTGCGGAGGTGTGATATTTCTTAACACCTTCTGAGCCGGCCACCAACAAAACATAAGTATAAATATGCCTGCGCTCATCAGAATAACAATGTGAACACGAGAACCAGAGTGCCACATTTCCAGGCCCATTTGTGTGACTCTGAGTCTTCATATTGTTATGCAGCCATGCAGGTTGTTTACTTGTTTGTTTAAGACACAGAGCTAGCTATTCTCCATGAGGCTTAGCATTGGCAAGATAGCTGGGGGATGTATGTCATGGCTCCGCAGGGCCTGGGGGCTGGATTCCAGTGTGTTGGTGTTAAGGAGATGTGGGAGAGGTCTGGCTCAGGATAAATCCCCCCTGGCTGGATTATTGAAGGCAACAATCCTTTACCCCACTGTCCTAGGGTTATATATAACTGGCATGGAGCATGGCTTTGTGCCACTGTGTGATAGACAGGCAAAGTGCTGCGAGGGAGAGAGAAGTCAGAGGTGGAGGGAAGACATAAAATTAATTCTTGTTAAATCCAACTGCAAGGGAATTTTGTATTAAGGGCCAAATACACCCTCTTTACAAATGACAACACAATCAGCTCAAACACAAATTATACTATGGTGTTTTTTTTATGATCATGAAGTTGTATTAACATTTGTCTTTTAACCACAACACAACCAGATGTACAGCTAAGTTATGTGATGAACTCCTCCTGTCTCTGTGCTGTAGGTGATTGCACCTGAGGAGATTGTGGACCCAGATGTGGACGAGCACTCAGTGATGACCTACCTGTCTCAGTTCCCCAAGGCCAAACTGAAGCCTGGCGCTCCTCTCAGGCCCAAACAACTTTTTCCAAACAAGGCTAAAGCATACGGACCAGGTAGGCAGCACACACCTGCACAACTCGCAGCAGTTCACAGAAAACAGTATGAATGTTTCATGAACACTTCTCAGTCCAGCATATCAAAGCAGCAATGTTTGGCAGCAGCTCCAAAAACAGTATAAGCTTGTACTTTTCTAGAAACTTTTTAATCCTGTGTCCACTTTGTTGCCTGATGCTAGCAACGTTGCATCGTTTCAAACTTTGCAGACTTTTAACATTGTCGATGGATATTTAATCTTTTATTTTGCTTTGTAAGGTGACCTTGGGTGACGTGAAAGGCGCCTCCAAATAAAATGTATTATTATTATTATTATTTATTACCACACAACATGTGATTTTTACATCACAGGTATTGAGCCTCATGGCAACAAGGTGCTGCAGCCGGCCGTGTTCACTGTGGACACTCTGGAAGCTGGAAGCGGGGAGGTCCTGGTCTATGTGGAGGATCCTGAGGGACACAAAGAGGAGGCAAGTTAGACCTGGAAGTTAAACGTGCAGCCTGTTTTTACCCTCTAAGATAAACTTGTGCCAAGTTCAAAAGTTTCAAAGAGTATAATCTAATCTTTATATTTTCTCGTTCTCCAGGCTAAGGTTAAACCCAACAAGGACAAAAACAGAACCTACACTGTCACCTATGTTCCTAAAGTCGAAGGTGTCCACAAGGTGACAACTGTTAATATTTTACTTACTACATTAAGTGCAAGTGAAGCAGTCTTACAGTTTTCTTGGTGTTTTATTCTTAGGTGAAAGTGCTGTTTGCGGGTCAGGACATAGACAAGAGCCCGTACACCGTGAATGTGGCGAAGGATTTGGGTGACGCCAGCAAGGTCCATGCTAGAGGACCAGGCCTGGAGCCCACAGGCAATGTGGCAAACAAACCCACCTACTTTGACATCTACACAGCTGGTACGTTTGGAAAATTCAACCAGGTCACACACTGACATGAAGATGTGGAAAACATATAAATGAAAGAGAGTGTTTTAAAAAATAATCAATAGAATATTGTCATAGACTAAAACTGCAGCATCTACTTCGTACTTTCACTGATTATTTTCCCGTCACACTCAGGTGCTGGCAATGGTGATGTCAGCGTGGTCATCGTCGATCCTCAGGGCAAAAAGGACACCGTTGAGCTCATCCTGGAGAATAAGGGCGACAGCGTTTTCCGTTGCACCTATCGTCCCATGTTGGAGGGCCCTCACACCATCCACATACTCTTTGCAGGCCAGGAGATCCCCAAGAGCCCTTTCACAGTCAACATCTCGGAGGGTGAGCGATCCGTCTGTGCTGTAAATAACTGTCGGACAAATTAGATTTCTTAGTATGCTGTTAGTGTCCGGGGGATCAATCTATCACTATATGCACTCATCCTTATTCTCCCTGGGAAACCCCACCTGATATAGACGATAACCCTTCCTATCTGTCATTTCTAGCTCTGCCCGTTGCTCCTCCCATGGGAGCTCCCCTGCACATAATCCCTCAGTCAGTGCGCACCCCTCCTGGAGTGAAGGGTGGGAAGGGGCCCCCCCCTCCAAAACCTGGCCGCCCAAGTTAGTATGGTCTGCTGGGAAGGAGCCTGTGCCCATTGCTCAGCCAGATCCCCCAAACCTTTCCCTTTGCCGCACCTTGTCCATGCCCCTATGTGCTTTATTTAAGATTCTGGAGCGGTGGCTCAGTGCGGCGCTTCTTCTTGCATCCTGCAGCTTTAAAGCCAGAGATGAAATGCTATTTTGTTCGAGAAGTTAACAGATTGTCCCAGTCTGCATTTCTGACTCTGTTCTCTGTTAAATATCTTTGCTTGTGCTGTTGACATGTTTGTTTTCATCACAGCCAAATTTGCATCGGCCAGCATTCAGTCTGCCTGCAGTCAACATTTCTGGCTGACTGACTGAAATGTTGTCAGAAGCTGCCCTGATTCAATTAAATGCGTCAATATCCCATTCAACGTTCTGCACCTTATGTTACATGTGCTGCAAAATGCATTGTTCTCATTTCAGGTTCTGTTCGTCAAACTTTAAGGAATCTGCGTTTGAATTGGATATTTAATGTCTTTGCTACTAACACCGCCATCAACTGCTGCTACAGTACAGCTGCTTTTTGCTTTGCTAAACACTCTTTAACGCTTGTTGTTATTCCTTTCAGCCACGAATCCGAATGCCTGCAGAGCTACAGGTAGAGGCCTTCAGCCTAAAGGCGTGAGAGTGAAGGAGGTTGCAGACTTCAAAGTTTTCACCAAGGGAGCTGGCAGCGGAGTGCTGAACGTCTCAGTCAAAGGACCAAGTGAGTCAGACAGCTCTTTCTCTTCACTGCAGCACTCCTCACTCCTCCTCATACAGTTTTGGAATGAATTCCTTTGTCTGTCTTTTTTGTCTGCAGTGTTGCATTCTCTGAGGTATAGGTTAGGTTTAACCAAATGCATAAAATGTTTCTTTGACTTTATAAGAAACCATATTGATTGTATTATTTATCCTCAGCTGGAGCGGAGGAGCAAGTGAAAGTGCGTGATGCCGGGAACGGTGTATACGAATGTGAATATTTGCCCCTTAAGTCTGGTAAATACACCATCAGCATCAACTGGGGAGGCCAGCCCATCCCACGCAGGTAGTGTACTGTTGATGCCCGTAGCTATTCATTAACAAAGCACGCTCACATTTACAATAGTTAATACTGTGCGTATTCTCGGGTGCTGCAGCCCATTCGAAGTGGAAGTGGGTGAGGAGGCAGGTTTTCAGAAGGTGAGGGCCTGGGGTCCTGGACTGAAGACTGGCATGGTGGGAAAATCCGCTGACTTTGTAGTGGAAGCTATCGGCACTGAAGTCGGAACTCTGGGTGAGACGTGTGCAAGTGATTTTAGCTCTTTTAGGACAGAAAAGTTGATTACATTTTTTAAAATCTTAAATCTAAATGTTGGAATACTTTCTTGGCTCAGGCTTCTCCATTGAAGGCCCATCACAGGCTAAAATTGAGTGTGATGACAAGGGCGATGGCTCCTGTGATGTACGCTACTGGCCCACTGAGCCCGGTGACTATGCCGTCCATGTCGTCTGTGACGATGAGGACATCAAGGACAGTCCCTTCATGGCTCACATCCTCCCTGCAGTCAATGACGTTTTCCCTGAGAAGGTAATTCCCACTTGCTGAGTCATAAATGGTACATGTGAGGATAAACCAGTTCCCCATGGTGATCTATTCTCACCATTTTCTAAACAGGTGAAAGCCTATGGACCAGGTCTGCAGCCAACCGGCGTCATCGTGAACAAACCAACTGAATTCACAATTGACGCCCGTATGGCTGGAAAGAGTCACCTCAAGATCTATGCACAGGTACGGAGAGCCCCATTTCCAACCTTCAATGCTTATTTATAGGAAGCATCATTTATATTGCTTGTAGCTGACGTGATTTTGTATCCACTAAGGATGCTGAAAGCTGCACCATCAACATCAAGATTACTGACAAGGGAGACGGCACATTTCTGTGTGTGTACACTCCTGTCAAGCCCATTAAACACACCATCATCATCACATGGGGGGATGTTAACGTGCCCAACAGTCCCTTTAGGGTAAGACACACACACACAACTGTTCTGCATTTAGCAGTCAATTTAATATAATGATACTTCACCAAATAAAGACAAAGTAAGAGGACTGCAGCACTTCTTCTTCAGCCAATTGCTTCTACCTCAAGTACACTGTGACTTCATTAGGTGCTGGTTGGAGAGGGTTCTCATCCAGACAAAGTCAAGGTCTATGGGCCTGGAGTAGAGAAGACTGGGCTCAAAGCTAACGAGCCAACGTACTTCACCGTGGACTGCAGCGAGGCTGGTCAAGGTGAGCATGTACGAGGAGATGATGTGGGCAGGCACATCTCACCAGTGGTCTCACTAACTCTTGATGAAACGAGTGCTGCATCGTCTGAATGTAGAAATATATTAAGAACAGAATGAATGGAATAAGTACATCTATGCAGCTGTGCTCACAAGGTGAGGTTAATTAGGTTAGGTCATTTGAACTGCATAAAATGTTACTTGAAGGAAAGCTGTAGGCAGTAGACTGACTGCTTCTATTTATTCTGATCGCTTGCTTTTGAATGACCTTTGTGAACTGTGCCCATTGCTACGCACTATTAGGGGACATCAGCATTGGAATCAAGTGTGCCCCAGGAGTGGTTGGACCTGCAGAGGCAGACATCGACTTTGACATCATCAAGAATGACAATGACACCTTCACTGTCAAGTACACTCCCCCCGGTGCAGGCCGATACACCATCATGGTGCTGTTTGCTGACCAGGTGAGAAACCAGTTCTCTCTAACTCTCTCTCTCTCTCTCTCACACACACACACACACAGGGAGTGATGGGTTGTTATATCACTTGTGAAATGATTGATTTTTGTCTTTTTGATTACTCAGGAAATTCCTGTCAGTCCATTCAAAGTCAAAGTTGATCCTTCCCATGATGCTGGCAAAGTTAGAGCAGAGGGTCCTGGACTCAACAAGACAGGTGAGAACATACTAATTCTTCAAGTGCCTGTCTATCTGTGACTATAACATCTATATTATATTTGTAATTAACCAGGTAGGATGAACACAAAATTCTCTCTGCACCACACAGACTGTTCTTAAAAAAGTCTGCATACAACGTCCAGCACACAGACAATACAAAAGTGACAGTATATTGTAGAACCGAGGAGGACTCACTAATGACAAGGAATAATTGTAAAGTGGCATTTACACAGGCCAAGAGAACAGGCAGGTTTAGAATGAGTACTACACTAGTTTCTACAAATCACATTAAATTTACAGGTACTGGCATTTGTAACAAACACCAACTGGAATACCTTTATGCCATGGGAATCATGTGATTAAAGTAGTGTCTACAGCACTGACAAAACACGTGTTTCAGGAGTGGAGGTGGGCACTCCAACCCACTTCACCATCTACACAAAGGGAGCTGGCAAGGCCAAGCCTGAGGTGCATTTCACAGCACCGGGCCCAGGAGAGGCGGTTCGTGACTTTGAGATCATCGATAACCACGATTACTCCTACACTGTCAAGTACACAGCGCTCCAACAGGTACTGTAGGCCTCTGAAGTCCACGACCATTACCATTATCCCAAATCAACAGACATTCATTCTTATTCTATTGTTTTTCTAGGGTAACATGGCTATTTCAGTGACTCATGGAGGAGACCCCATTCCTAAGAGCCCCTTCCACGTCGCAGTGGCACCACCTCTGGATATTGGAAAGGTGAAAGTGGATGGATTGGACACCAGTAAGTTACAAACACTAATTCTGTATTCATACATTTAATATAGTGTTTTAATGTATATATAGTCTCAAAGTTCAAGTGTTACATGTTGCTCTTTCTTACAGAAGTGGAGGTCGGAAAGGATCAAGAGTTCTCAGTTAACACAAAGGGTGCCGGTGGGCAGGGCAACGTAGGTGTGAAGATGACCTCACCCTCTGGCCGCCCAATTCCATGCAAGCTGGAGTCTGACAAAGCCAAAGGCGCTCACAGTGTGAAGTATATTCCCCCAGAGGAGGGACAGTACAAGGTTGATGTCAGCTACGATGGCAACCCTGTGATGGGAAGCCCCTTTGGGGTTGAAGCAGTGATGCCTGCTGATCCTTCAAAGGTAAAGATCATGAAAACTAATCGTTTTTCACCCTGTCCCATCTTCTCTAATACAAGCTCGTTGCACCACATCTCAAAAATTGACCTAACTTGCATTACAGGTGAGGGCCTATGGCCCAGGCCTGAAGGGAGGCATTGTGGGCAAACCCGCTCCATTCACTATTGACACAAAGGCAGCTGGTGCAGGTGGGCTGGGCCTGACCGTCGAGGGTCCCTGTGAAGCTAAAATTGAATGTCAGGACAACGGCGACGGCACATGCTCAGTATCCTACCTGCCCACTGAGCACGGGGAGTACGCCATCAATATCCTGTATGCGGAGCAGCACATCCCTGGCTCTCCTTTCAAGGCTGCAGTGCGCCCAGCCTTCGATCCCAGCAAGGCGACAGCAAGCGGCCCCGGTCTGGAGAGGGCCAAGGCGGGCGAACCAGCAACCTTCACTGTGGACTGCACCAGAGCTGGCGACGCCGAGCTCACCATCGAGATCGTGTCGGAGTCGGGGGTTAAGGCTGAGGTGCACATCCAGAAGACTGCAGAGGGGACCTTCTCTGTAACGTATATCCCATCCTTCCACGGCGCACACACCATCACGATCAAGTACGGCGGCCATACGATTCCTCAGTTTCCCAAGGTGCTGCAGGTGGAGCCCTCTGTGGACACCAGCGGGGTGCATGTCTACGGGCCAGGAGTGGAACCCAGAGGTACAGATGAACCTGATGAGTTAGCAGTAAATATTAGGGCTTTCATACAGTTAGTTTGTATTAGCCCTAAAAAGATTATTGAATGATGATTTGTTCAACATAAAAGCAAGTTTAATGCTAGATATCACTTTTAGTCTCTCTACTGTGAGCAATTGCTGCTTTTCACTATTTTTTATTATTTAAAATTCACTATCTTTTGGCAAAACAAGCCATTTAAAGAGGTCTGGTTGTGGGAATTTTTCACTATTATCTGACATCTTAAAGACTTTACATTCCTGAAAAACAAATCAAGAGATTAATTGATAGAGGAAATATTTAACTGGCAGTTGCAGCCCTGGTTTAGTAGCGTTATAAAGATTTATGAGTGTTGGGACTGTGTTTTCCGCAACAAATAGCGTGAAGGGCTCTTCTGTGTCTAGGGGTCCTCAGAGAAGTCACAACGCACTTCATCGTCGACGCCCGCGCCCTTAACAAGGTTGGAGGAAACCATGTGAAGGTTCACATCATCAGCCCCTCCGGCACCAACACAGAGAGCTTCATCACCGATAAGGGAGACGGCACATACAGAGTGGAGTACACAGCGTTCGAGGATGGTAGGAGTCATTTAATATTGTTAATTCATGCAATTAAAGAATCATGTGGTGGAAAGACATTGTAAAGCAATGATGGATCTAAGAGCCTCCATTGTGTTTCGTCAGTGCTTGCAAAGGAGTTAACATTTACAAACCTACTGACATTTATTTTCTGCTGTCAGTAAACATGAGTTTGAATAGACAGCCCATCAGAGAGTGTGCACGGAGATAGACGGAGTCACTAACAGGTGCTTTATTGGGAATAAAGCAGAGGAGTGGGAAAAAAGAGAGAGAGCAAGAGAGAAAGAGGTATAAATACATAATGATGCAGTGAAGCAACGCTTTGAGGGGCAGAGAGCAGAGACGCAGGCAGACAAGCTCTGTTTTATAAATAGTGTGCTCTGGAACAGAAGCTCTTAACCAGGCAGGTATGTGTGCTGAAGGCTGCTGCCTGCCCACAGCAATATAGTAGGGAGAGGGGGGGGGGTGAATGACAGGGGATATTAATAGAGACCTATAACACAAAGCTGAGAGATCACGGAGCACTTCTCCACCAGCAGACATGCTCTAATATCACAGTTTTGTGACTGGGAATCTGGCTTGTAGGCCTACAGAGAGGCCTCTGTCAGAGAAGGTTGTAACAGAATAATGAATAGGTAACAGATGTAATTCTTTGTACGTTCACCACAACGTCTGCGCTCGAGATGGCATCTTTTATAAATAAACAGATGTTTATCTCCCTAAAAGGGAATTTGTCTTCTCCATAATTGAAAGCAAGTGGCAATAGCAGAAAGTATTTGCTTCATTTAAAGGACACTCATGCAGAGAGATGTGTGTTAGCCTTTATTGATGTATCTGATTGTGTGTAGGAATGCATCTGATAGAGGTGCTGTACGATGATGCGCCCGTACCCAAGAGTCCCTTCAGAGTGTCTGTGGTGGAGGGATGTGATCCCACCCGGGTCCGCGCCTTTGGCCCAGGTCTGGAAGGAGGAATAACCAACAAGGCCAACTGCTTCACTGTGGAGACCAGGTACTGATAAATCACATTTAAAGGCGAAATTTCTTAGGATTTTACTCGAATACGTGCAGGAAAGAAATTTTTGGGTTTCCCTCTCAGGGGCGCTGGTACAGGAGGCCTTGGCCTGACCATCGAGGGAGCCTCAGAGGCCAAAATATCCTGCAAAGACAATAAAGATGGTAGCTGCAGTGTGGAATACGTCCCCTTCACTCCTGGAGATTACGACGTCAACATCAACTACGGAGGTCACCCAATCCCTGGCAGCCCGTTCCGCGTGCCAGTGAAGGACCCCGTGGACCCCAGTAAAGTGAAGTGCTCAGGTCCAGGTCTGGGCGGCGGAGTAAGAGCCCATATTCCTCAGACGTTCACAGTCGACTGTACCCAGGCTGGACAGGCCCAACTGGATGTCAAACTCTACGGCCCAACAGGTGAGGACTCGACTCTGTACACTCTGATAAATATCACTGTCTGTGGTATGTGTTTATTTATACAATGTCGTAATTTCAGGTACCGTGGAGCCAGTTGGTGTGAAGAACAATGGTGATGGAACCCACACAGTTCACTACACTCCATCTCAGGACGGCCCTTACACTGTTGCTGTCAAATATGCAGATCAGGAGGTCCCACACAGGTATCGTATGAGTTTAAAGAATGGTGCAGATATGTCCTAATTAAAGTCCTGCTCCATCGGTCTAGATTTAAGAGCAAAGTTCAGCTCAGCACATTTTCTGTTCCTGTCTGGACTGTGCTTAGTAATTACACCGTCCTCTCTCCACAGCCCATTCAAGGTGATGTCTCAGCCCGGGCATGACGCCAGTAAGGTGCGTGCCAGTGGCCCCGGTCTGGACACCAAAGGTGTGTCTGCAAGTCTTCCTGTGGAGTTTACCATCGATGCTCGTGATGCTGGAGAGGGACTTCTCACTGTGCAGATCCTGGTGGGTTTGCAGCTTCATACAATCAAAGATTTAAAATGTTTCTAATCATAAGCTGTCATTTAAAACAACTCCATGCCTTTTATTGACAGGACCCAGAAGGCAAACCAAAGAATGCAACCATCCAGGACAACAGGGACGGCACCTACACTGTGTCGTATGTACCTGACTCTACAGGCCCTTACACCATCACCATTAAATATGGTGGAGATGAGATCCCTTACTCCCCATACTGCATCCAGTCGCTGCCCACAGGAGATGCCAGCAAATGTCGCCTCACTGGTAGGAAAACTACTTTCAATTCGTAATTATAAACACTACTAACTTACATATTTTCGTTTTTTACTTGAGCATTTAATCACTATATGCTCTATATATATTTTCACCACTATGTTCTTTTTCTTTCCAGTGTCGATTGGAGGACATGGCATGTGTAAGTAATCAATGTTTAGTTTAGAAAGCTCTTCCTGGAGTCCGTGCAGCTCTGTTTACCTTCCTCCATCTCTGTCCTTCACAGCGAGTCTTCAGAAACTGCAGACCTCTGAGGATACTGTTATCACTGTGGATGCCAAAGCTGCCGGGAAAGGCAAGGTGACCTGTAAAGTGATGACCCCACAGGGGATGGAGCTGGACATGGACGTGGTGGAGAATCGTGATGGCACCTTTGACATTTACTACACTGCCCCCGAACCTGGAAAGTATGTTATTACTATCCGCTTTGGGGGACAGAACATCCCTAAGAGCCCCTTCCATGTGATGGTGAGTAAAACAGTGTTCTATATGCTGCTATTTTGTTTTCTCTTGTTCAGATTTTGTACTTATTTACTGCTCGTCGTTACTGTACTTACCCTGTTTTCTATCCTTCACTGCCTTCTCAAAAAAAGGCATAAAAACACCTAAGAAATATTTATAAAAGAAACCAACAATTTCTCCTCTCTCTGTAATGACAGGCCTCAAATGAGCCAGTTGCTCCCCGTGATACTGTGGATCCTCTCTTCCGCCCCGTTAACTTCCTCGTCCCCTTCACGCCACAGCAGGGAGAAATCACAGGTGTGACAAACACCACTCACACACAAACATTTTTTTTAGGTCACTGATGTTTAACCGTGCCGCTGTCATTTCTAGGTGAAGTGCGAATGCCTTCGGGCAAGACTGCTCGCCCGCATATCACTGACAACAAGGATGGCACCATCACTATCAAGTACCAGCCCATAGAGAGAGGCCTGCATGAGATGGACATCAAATATGACGGCAACCACATTCCAGGTCACAAACACACCACAGTAGAATGATAGGAAGTGACTTTCCACTTTGAAAACAACCTTAATTTTATTCTTATTCTTTTAAGGAAAATATGATAGATGTCTCATACTGAGATAACTCTACACACAGTTCCATGTCTGATGACTTTTTACCACTGATTGTATTCCCTGTAGGAAGCCCCCTGCAGTTCTTTGTTGATGCTGTGAACAGTGGAGTGGTGACTGCTTACGGTCCTGGTCTGAGTTATGGCATGGTCAACAAGTCTGCCACTTTCACTGTGGTCACCAAGAATGCAGGAGAAGGTAAAGAACATTTTTCCGGGGATATTTGCTGCTACACAGTGAATTTGTGGTAAATCACCTGTATAACCTGTATGTATATTTTCTCCCCCTCAGGTGGTCTGTCGCTGGCAGTGGAGGGTCCCTCTAAGGCCGAGATCACCTGTAAGGACAACAAAGATGGAACCTGCACTGTGTCCTACCTGCCCACGGCTCCTGGTGACTACAATATCATCGTCAAGTTTGACAACAAGCACATTCCTGGCAGTCCCTTTACTGCTAAGATCACTGGTGAGGAAATAAATACAGTTTTTATACTGTCGATGTGTATTTATGGTGGACATGTACCCTATATATTACACTTTAAGGATTGAAAAATGTTTAAACCACTGTTATCTGTCAAGGGGACGACTCCATCACGAGGACATCCCAGCTGAACGTGGGCACATCGGCTGACGTGTCCCTGAAGATCACAGAGACTGATCTGAGCTCTCTGACTGCCAGTATCAGAGCTCCATCAGGCAATGAGGAGCCCTGCCTGCTCAAGAGACTGCCCAACAGACACCTCGGTGAGACTCTCATTTGAGTAGATAAGACACTGCATTTAGATTTCATTTTCCTGATTATTTGTCTTGACTTTTTTCCTTACTGCCTACCTTTTTTATGTTCACAGGTATCTCCTTCACCCCTAAGGAGGTTGGTGAGCATGAGGTCAGCGTGAGGAAGAATGGCTTGCACGTAGCGAACAGCCCTTTCAAGATAATGGTTGGACAGTCAGAGATCGGCGAGGCCAGCAGGGTCAAGGCTTTCGGTAAAGGTCTTGTTGAGGCGCACACTTTCGCAATGGCTGAATTCTTTGTGGATACGAGGAATGCAGGTAAGATTTAGATGTTTCACATTCACGGCACAACACGATTGGAAAAAATGCATAAATAAATATTTTTTCAACTTTTTTTTCTTCTTTTTAGGTTATGGAGGTCTAGCATTGTCGGTTGAGGGTCCGAGCAAAGTGGATATCAACTGTGAAGATGTGGAGGATGGGACGTGCAGAGTGACATACTGTCCAACAGAACCCGGCAGTTACACTGTCAATATCAAGTTTGCTGAAAAGCACATCCCAGGTCCGAATCTTTTACTTGGAAAATATAAAAATATGAAAAAAATGATTCATGATCTCATAGATACCAGATCCCTAAATGTTACTTTTTTTTTTTATCAAGATCCATGAATTAGTCTCTGAGAAAATGGTGTAAATTTGTCCCAACCCATACCACATCCCTCCATAAAGTTTGGTCGAAATCTGTTTAGTTGATTTTGTGTAATCTTGCTTACAAACAAACAAACCATCAAAAATACCGATAGGGGTGAAACATCGTATAATTTTCTTGTGTTTGCATTCTTGCCATGCAGGAAGTCCTTTCACAGTGAAGGTGACTGGAGAAGGAAGAATCAAAGAGAGCATTACCAGGAAGAGGCAGGCATCCTCTATTGCCTCAGTGGGCAGCACATGTGGCCTTAACCTCAAAATCCCAGGTGAGAAGAGAAACCAGTCAGAGGGGGTTAGAGGGTAGTGGGCAGCCATCTTTAAAGAAATGAAACCGTTTCAGACTCACATTTGTATTCTCACTGCTTTCTCAGGGAACTGGTTCCAGATGGTTTCAGCTCAGGAGAGACTGACCAGGACGTTCACCCGCAGCAGCCACACCTACACCCGCACTGAGCGCACAGAGATCAGCAAAACCCGCGGAGGTGAAACCAAGAGGGAGGTACGAGTGGAGGAGAGCACCCAGGTGGGCGGGGGAGGAAGCCCGTTCAGAGATGTGTTCGGGGATTTTCTGGGCAGGGAGAGCCTCAGCAGCTTTGCCGGCATCACGGCCAGACCTGAGGGTGAGAGTCTGTGAAGTTCAAACTCCTTTTATGTATTCCAGAAACACTCTTGTCTTGTTTGTGTCTAACCTGCTGTGCTCCTCTGCCCCGCCAGTTGAGAGCGGCTCGCAGGCCATGACGGCACAGGTGACCAGCCCCAGTGGGAAAACGGTGGACGCTGACATTGTGGACGGAGGGAGCAGCACCTACAGCGTCCGCTTCATCCCGCAGGAAATGGGACCGCACACAGTCAACGTCAAATACAGAGGCCAGCACGTCCCCGGGAGCCCCTTCCAGTTTACGGTGGGGCCCATGGGGGAAGGAGGAGCACACAAGGTCCGTGCAGGAGGGCCCGGCCTGGAGAGGGGCGTTGCTGGAGCACCCTGTAAGTACTATTCAAGAAATCTTTTAATAATTTTTTCAAACACTAGCACAACCATCATCTGATCTACGTTTGTCTTTCTTTGACTAGCTGAATTCAGTATCTGGACTAGGGAAGCCGGTGCTGGTGGCCTGTCCATCGCCGTCGAGGGCCCAAGCAAGGCTGAAATTTCCTTTGAGGACAGAAAAGACGGTTCTTGTGGAGTCTCCTACATAGTGAAAGAACCAGGTAGAACTTGTATCTCTTACAAACGTAGAATGTTTCCTCTTTTGCACGTTTTATCCGAGTGTTGAGTGTCTCTTAAGAGCTCAACTTTTCACTCATTCCTTCACACTTCTTTGAACACTGAAAGTAAACAACCTGTCTGCTTCCCCTAGGTGACTACGAGGTCTCAATCAAGTTCAACAACGAGCAAATCCCCGACAGCCCATTCATCGTTCCGATTGCTACACTCTCAGACGAGGCTCGCAGGCTCACTGTCACAAGCCTTCATGTAAGATCCCAGTTGACACAGGCCAAATGATTTTGTTGCAACAATAAGTCACACACACACTCGAGCAACAGATTGCATTTAACATAATGTAGGAGTGGATGTAGATATTTCTGTGCAATAGCACTTTGCCCTTGAAGTGTACTTGAGTGCCGGTGTCAGAGCAGCGTCCTCGACTGCAATTCTGCAACGCTGGCCAGCGATGAAGGGCTGGATTAACTGTCCTTGTGCTTAATGTGGGTCAACACAAGCTGTGCTATGTGTGGGCAGCAGGCTAGTCCGTGTGATTGTGTTTCTGCGTGAGAGGAAAGAAAGGGCGATAAAAGTTTCCTGCGACAGATCACACTGTTGCTCTCCTCACTTCACAGATGCGTGTTTTTTATTTTATTTGTGTTTCCATTACAGCTGCCAACAGTGCTAAAAACATATAGTTTTAGTCCACTGGAATGCCTCTTCATAGTGTTTTTTTTTCTGCCACAAGACGCCCGGTGAGAGCAATATGAAACGTTTAAAATGTCACGCTACCTCTCATATCTGCGAGGACCGCTTGTTGGCCTGTGGGGTAAAAAACACTAAATGCCTCGCTGTAAACTTTGACCTTTTCTGCCTCACACACCCAACCGTTCGATCTATTCTTGTTCAGGCTTGATGAGTCACACGCGTTGTGTCCCTCAGGGTACTGGCACACACACTCACACAGTCACAGTCACACACACGCAACACACTTTCACTGATATCCTGATGATATCCCTATCTCTTCTAGGAGAAGGACTTGAAGGTGAACCAAGAGGCCTCCTTTATGGTGCAGCGGAACGGCACTCGAGGTGTAGTAGACGCTAAAGTCCACACCCCCTCTGGCTCCTCTGAGGAATGCTACGTCACCGAGCTTGACAGCGGTATGCGCCAAGTACAATCCAGCACAAATTCAAGTTTTGTTCAAGAGTGCTGGATGGTAACATCTCCACCTCCCTTTTCGTGTTTTCAGACAAGAGTGCAATTCGCTTCATTCCACGGGAGAATGGAGTTCACTCCATAGATGTCAAGTTCAATGGATGCCACATTCCTGGAAGCCCCTTTAATGTGCGAGTGGGAGACCTGGGGCTGATTGGAGACCCAGGCATGGTGACGGCACACGGTCCTGGACTACAGGGAGGAACCACAGGTAGGAATCATCACCGTTTCTGAAAAATGTACTGAGCGAATATAGTTTGCTTTTGTTTTTCAATTTTCAAATATATACAAAAAATTAAGCTGTTTTCTTCCCTCTTGCCTCTTCCAGGTGTAGCCTCAGAGTTTGTGGTCAACACCTGTAATGCGGGCTCGGGCACTCTATCTGTCAACATCGATGGGCCGTCCAAGGTGAAGATGGACTGTCGCGAGTGTCCCGAAGGCTACAAAATCACCTACACTCCCATGGCACCTGGCAACTATCTCGTCACCATCAAATACGGCGGGCCGCAGCACATAGTGGGCAGCCCCTTCAAAGCTAAAATCACAGGTCTGCTTCACAGTCATTCTCCCATCTGATCTGTGGATCACAGATGACAAGTGTCTTATGAAACCAATGTTCCTCTGAAAAAAAGTGTGGAAGTCAGGAAAATGTTGTGTCATCTGCGTTTAGACTGCTGTCTTTTTCTGGCACGACAGCAATACACTCCTGTCATTTCTCAGTGCATAGAATTTTTTTTTTTTTAATACTTTCGAGAATTCCCTTGTGTTCTGAAAGTTAACTTTATTAGAAAGTATTATGAAATATTTTCCTTTATGAGCTCAGGCTGGAGTAGCAGTACCTTTGCCTCCCTCATATCTCTGTCATTGCTGGCTATATTAAGTAATGCCTTTATTGAGCTGCTGATCACATTAGATAACCTTTCTCTCTCTGGGTCTTCTTCATCTTCTAGGTGCCCGGCTGTCAGGGGGACACAGCCTCCATGAGACCTCCTCTGTCTTGGTCGAAACAGTTACCAAGTCTTCCAAAGTGGGTGGAGCCTACAGCGCGTCCTCCTCCTCCTCCGCCACCTCAACCAAACTGTCGTCCGACGCCAGCAAGGTGGTCTGTCGTGGAACGGGGCTGTCCAAAGCTTTGGTGGGACAGAAGAATAATTTTACAGTTGACTGTGGCAAAGCAGGTGAGACAATCATCCACATAAAGGCATGAGACAGAAACACATTGCATTTCAATCTATCTGTAGTCTCTGTCTGTCTGTATGTGACTCACATATTTCAAAAACCGTTGATCTTATCAGCTTCACACTGGGCATGTGTATTGTTCACAGCCCAAGGGAGTGCGGTGTTGAATTTGGTGCGATTTTGATATGCTCAGTATTAGAAAACTGTAAATAACAGGAATCCAGCGCTCTGTAGCTGTGGTGGGTGGGACACATCAATGTGAATGATGTCAAGGACATCCACGTCAGCCGCTGCGTTCACGACAAAGGCAACGACAACTGGTTCTCCAATAAGGCTTCTTGCAAACTTTGTGGAGTTCACTGAACTTTGAATACATAGATGAACAGCTCTTTGTGCAGCAGCGGTGGCGAGGCTTCAGGCTTCAGGTCCTTCAGCTGGTCTTTACTTCCCGTTGCTCAATTCCTGCAGGTCACTTTTACAGTTTCAGGAAGAAAAGCTGCAACCAGCCTCGCCACAGGCCAAACAAACAGCCCAATCCAAACTGTCAGGTTTCAAACGGGCCCTTCACTAGTATAGCAAAAGCATAAATTCATGAATATATGCATGGAGAGGATATAAAAACATTATATTTGTGCTCTGTGAAAAACAAAAATCTGAAAGACAATAAAATTCTGAAGTGAGCTGAGGCGAGCTGCAGAATCAGATAATACACAAACTTTCCTTCACCACAAATATTATTATTCCTGCTCTGTCCAGGTACCAACATGCTGATGGTGGGCGTGCACGGACCCAACACTCCCTGTGAGGAGGTGTACGTCAAGCACATGGGCAACAAGCTCTACAACGTCACCTACACTGTCAAGGACAAGGGCAGCTACACCGTCATTGTCAAATGGGGTGATGACAACGTCCCCGGGAGCCCCTACAAAGTGGCTGTGCCCTAAAATAAACTGCCCCGATATTCCAATCCCTCGTCCTCTGCTGACCCACCAGCCTTTTACTTGACATGTGCACACATCAATCAAACTCTCCAGTACTTCTCTTCTCCTACGGATTTACATTGTACTCAACATGCACTAAAACCTGCAAGAACATCTTGCTTACGTTTTTTCTCAATGATAGAATAACTACTGTGCCAAAGTTTTGTATTAACTCTACAGAAATGACATTAAAGCTAAGAATCCACGTTCAGAGTGATGTAAGGGCGAGTTTTTTAGTGTTGTTGGTTAAATGTTTTTTGCTCAGTCCATAAACTTTCTCCTCATTTTGTCGTGCTGTATACCAATAATACAGTGTTGAGAAACGTTTGGAATAATCAGAAGTATTAACGTGTGGTGCAATATGGTTTTGTATGGTCTAAGAATAAGAAATTGATTGTTGTTTTTGTTATATTAACCTATTTTTTGGTAAGTCTCTGCAGACCTAATAAAGATTTCATTGCTTCCTTCCCAGATGAAAGTGATTGAGTTTATTCGGTCTCTCACAGAGCTGGTATACGCTTTGCTAGCTCAGCAGGAGGCGTCTTTTACTTTGTGGATCTTCATAATTTCATTATAGAGCTATTTTCTGACCACTGCTGGATCATCCTTCCGAGCAGCTGTCCGGATATTTTCTCCTGCTCACAGACGCTCTTAGCTGAGCGCCTGTTTCTCCTTTAACCCTTCATGTACCTCTGACATCAATGTTTGGGCACCATTCAGTGTAGCATTCAAAAAATAGCCTCCTGGCCCACTCATTTACATCCTGCGCTTGTAGAGATGCAATCACAAGATGGCAGCATAGTCAAGCTCTGCTCTGCGTCCGCGTCTCGACCAAATACACCAGAACAAAATATCCATTGTTCCCAATGAAGATTAACTACATCATCCTCAACACAAGGGAGCCTGCAGAGCGTAGAAACCAGAGGCATCAGCTTCCTTTTGTGTGTGTAATTAATCCTGTTGGATCAGAGATGGAACACAAGTGGTTTCTGTTGTGGCAGCGTCATGGGGGGGCAGGCCCTGCTGATGCACACATCAACCAGGAAGAAGGGAGGTTCTGCTCGTGCTGCCGTGCTTGTATGTGTATGTAATCACTTGTGTCTCCACCATGGCCCGTGTGTGTGTGTGTTCTGCTCGTCCTCTGCGTGGTCTGCAGGCCTCGGTCCCTCAGTGAGTCAACCACCCAGCCTCCACTCGCTGACACGCACACACACCAGTCAGCACCAGTGCCATTCTTCACAGAGAGGAGCCTATAATTAGGTGCTAATTTTCTCTGGTTCCACTGTGACATGATGCTAGGGGCCATGGCGAGGCAAGACAGAGCGAGTGGGTGCGTTTGATTAACAGTGGCGAGAGCTCGACTCAGGACCATCTGGACAAGTGGCTGCCACACTGACGTTGGGACCAGTGCAGGGCCCACCCACGTCAGTCTGTCCTCCCCGTCCTGCTCCTCCGGACCAGGACCCAGGCGTCTGTCCACCAAAACATGTTTATCTCAAGTGGCTGCCAAGTGAATCACAGAGATGCAGCTCCTCACTATGCAGACAACAGCGATCAAGCAAATAGAAAGAGAGGGGGCGATGCAGAATTGTGGTGATGGTGGTGATGGGGGGTGTGGATTAGAGGAAGAGAATGGGATTTAAAGAATCCAGATGGAAGAAAGGGAGACAGACAGGAGCACAGATGCACAAAAAGCACAGGAACAGAGTGTTTGAGACAACACACACACACACACACACACACACACACACACACACACACACACACACACACACACACACACACACACACACACACACACTGCATATGAATCAATGGGTGCTCCAGATTCATTTAGGACATGCTAATGCAGTGTATTGCTTAACCTTCAAATCCATCATAAATGTTGGACTTAGTGCAACGGGTGATGTGTTATTAATTCTCTACTAAAGGGGATCAATGAGGGGGTGTGGTTGCCACGGCGATGCTTCTCTCTTACATCTCTCTCATCCCTATCCTTTTTCTCACTCTCTCTCTCACACGAACACACACACACACACACACACACACATACTCTCTCTCTCAGAAATCTGGATTATGTTGAGAGTAAAATTTTGTAAAGGAATGCCCACAGAAGCTTTTGAAGTCAGTGCTCTCAGGGCAAAAATCTCATTCTCTGGCTCGCCCCTATCATGCTGACTCCTGTTCCCTCTCGCTCTCTCTCCCTACATCTGATCCAGCCTCTCACTCACTCCCCCTCCCTCTCTTCCTCCACCCCTTCCCCCAATTTAATTTTTCCCTCCCTCTCTCTAAATTCCAATCAATCTAAGCCTCTGCAAGTCCAGTGGTTTATTTCTCGTCTTACTTCTTCCCGTCACCGGGAGCCTTGTCCGTGGGCCTGCTTCTTCTACCTCTGACCTTTATTTATCAGCCCGGCCACTCTCCTCAGCTCAGATGAGAATCTGTACAGATTGTGTCACAAGACGATGTGAAGCAGATGAAAAAGAAAGATGGAGAAATCTTCCATGGCTGAGCGAACAGACAAACAAACAGCTAAACTAATGTTTGCACAAACAAATGGCCGCCTGGTTGGATTAATGAATGGACATGTAGAGTGAGCGGAGGGAGGGATTGTTGTAGGAATTCATCCATTCGGTTTCCATCCAAGCCCCAAGGCCCTGGTATGTAATTGCTTCATGCATAGTTGATACACTGCATAATCAACCAAATACACTGGATTTCTCTGGGCAGCACTCACATTTGCAGCCCATGGATGAAGTTCAGATTATATGGGAGGCACCTTATAATGGAAATACTAGTTCCTATCTGAGTGCTCATCTCTCTCCTTTAGAATGAGCAGATACACACAGGAGTAGTGAAAGGTATGCAGCTCTGTGGTTGAATTGGGACCATGGTGTGTTTTATTCATATAGAACAAAAATGAAATATTCATACAGGAGTGTAGTTGTTATGCTTTCCTCTGTGTCTCCTACTTCTCATGTACACACATCCTGATTAAAAATCGGACAGACTATGGCCTCAAATTGGTTCCCCTCACATGGGAGCGTAAAAACAATGCAAATGGATGGAGGGAGTTCCCACGGGGCGTCAGCAGATTGTGCAGCATGTAAATGCATGAAGTATGAAGCTGGTCCTGTATACCCACCCTCAACTCACTGCAGGGAATCTGAACATGCTGCACAATATAAAAGTATGGATTTCTGTTGACGGAAGCCTTAGACAAGAGATGCATGCCAAAGACCTCCACACACCTCAGGATATCATTTTCACACAGGCGTCACACACACACACAAGAGCACACACATTTTCTTCCATAGAAATATATAGGAGACAAATAAGCTTGACCAGCCATTCATGCTCACAGGCTGCACCCTGCAGGAAAAGTAACAGCATGATGCGAAATGGTTTGGCTTCATGAGGTGAATGAACAGCAACAGCCCGAGGCAGGAAAAATGATAGGAAGGTAAGCCCTCCTTTTGTATGAGAGAGGTGTGCTCACACTTTCCTTTTTTGGAGCAGCAGGGACATGTCAGGGGCAAAGTCCCCATGTCTCCATCTCTAATTGGAGCATATCCCTCTGCCCTGTCCCCATCGCACTACGGTGGAGGCAGGATGCTGTGCTAATGGTTAGCCCCCCTGCGGAGTGCATGTCCTTGATGTGCCGGCTTGACTGTGGCCCACACTGAGGTTGGACTGCAGATTAGAGGCAAATCAGAAAATCTGTTTGTCCTCTCCAAGTGGGGCTGCAAAATTTAAGGAGAGAGACCAACCATGGTTGTGATGGAGTGGATTGGATCGGTGCGACAGATGTGTGTTAGTGTGACTGATGTGTTCTGGGTGAGCAGGCTGCGCTGGGTCACCAACACCTGGAGAAGAAACACAAGCACCAAGGAATACCTGCATGTTGACTGGTGCCGCCTTTCTTTCAATCAGTTTCCAAAAAGGGCGAGCAGCTGAGTCAAAGGCCATTTTCTGTGATGCGACTTTGGTGAAGATTTAGAAGAAGATAACAATGTTGTAATTACCTGGGCTAAATTGGAACTGTGGCTGCTCAATGGGCTGTAAACAAGGTTACTCTAGTCCCCTTGGGGTAATTGTTTCAAAAGCCTGCAACAGTCTGGTCCAGTGATGGCAAAATTGGAAGGGGTGGTATCCTGTAATTTCTCAGACCGCTGAAGCATGGTCTGTGTGTAGGCTGAAACTCAGGGTGATTTGAAATGGAAGCATAACTTTTTGTTCCCTTTTACTGTAAGTATTAAATTCACTGGTCTCAGTCCGCTTTTAACCCAGAAATGATAGGGTCCTGTGGGTCAGTGGGCACCACCCGCATTGCTTTTTACATTTCAGCGAGTATGTCAATTCCTATTACAGCAAATTTCTTTAGCTGCGGCTACAGTGCTCCCATGGAAATCATATTGTATTAGAATATGTACACAGGTGGTTAAATCTATCTTCTGCTGGGAGGAAATAGCACGACTGAACAGAAATACATGCCCACTCGCATGGGCTGACTGTTTAACAGTGGCATAATGGAATTCAGAGCACACTCGCAGAAATTCACTAATTCATCACAACATCTGGCCAAGCTAAATAATGCTGTGGCCCTTGAGCTTTGAAAGGGCGACGTGTTTGCAAATATTAGAGCAGATTGACTGTTTACAGCCTAAACAAGCGTTGACTTAATTGTTGAATCTTAATAGCAGCAGGCTGAGGCACCGCATGGTGTGATGTTGTGCCCGTCCTGCAGGCATGACCACAGGAAAGCTGCAAACAGACGAGTTATCCCTCAGATCTCGCTAGCCTACTCCTCAGCCCGCATCACACCATGTAGCTGGTTTTTACAGCCACAACCTTGCTGCTGTGATCCTCCTATGATTTCCAATCCTTCTCCGCATTTTGTATCTCACTGGCTACGGCTCGGCTCTATTTAATGCATGCATCTCAGGGAGAACCCCAGCTTGTTTTTATCAAAGTTTGATTATAACACAGTCGCCCCCTTTGAATTTCGCAGCTGAACACTGGGCCGCGCGTGAGATTGAGAGATGAGAAGAATCTGAATAAATGTGCCGCTGCAAACGGATGGGGGGAATGTCATTTTCGACTGTTGCGTGAGTAAATGTACTTTAATGCATTACTGCCGTGCGCACAAACCACAAGGAGTACATACATTAAAGCACCCACACACATGGATACACACACATACATGCACAACACACCCACACAACTTGTGTCATCAGGATTGCTTCAAAATGCATGCGTTGCAGGTACTCTGTCTTCTCTATGTGCTCCCAGCCGTGATTAATAATGTGCTGCTTACATTATTTAGAATCTCTAAACTGGATGCCTCTTTATTAACATGCATTTTACATTATCATGTAGGCTCAGGCCACATTAGTGTCATGCAGGCACATCACAGGCCCCCATGAATTTAATTAAGCATGTTGTCTTTAGAGTGTATAGGGGTGTGTTGCAGGCTGCTCATGAGGACATCATGCCCACGAATGTCATTAACATTTTACATACATGGGATGTTTCATGTCAGCGGATATATATAGTCGACTTTAGAGGGATCGGAGGACAAATCTGTCGACAGAAATGATCATGACAGTGATTATCGCAGGAAATCAATCTGAGATAATTTAATGAAAGTAAGCTCTGCTCCATATGTAGGATACTGCAGCTGCTGCATTGATTATCACATGCTGACATTTACATAGAAGATGTGAAATGATGATGAGATTTCTTTTAACCACATAGGCATACAGGCATTTTTTCATTTCGTTTGATTGCTGTCATTACTTAAAAACTTTTTTATTGCTGTGTTTATGGACCTTGCTGATGTAAGCATTCAACCCTAACTTTGACCTTAAACCTCATCCATCAGTAAACACTGATTTCATTGATTCTGCTGCGGTTTACAGCATCAAACGTCCTGTCGATCAATGTGGACGTCTTAAGAGGTTTCTATTCAGTGTTGATGATCAAACCACTCCATTATATTCGTTGATAAGCTTGGATCATGGTTTGTGTCTTTAAACCTGCAGTAATTAACAACAGGCCATTAGACTATAGTCTAACAAGGACAGCTTAAACAGACGACAAAGAGAATCTGACTCTGCACTACCTCTATGTTATATGGACTGGTTTTACCCTCCAGTTCAGTTCATTGCTTGGATTTTATGGCCCCTACTACTTTCTATCTGCCTTGCACCAAACAACAGACACATGCGGATGTGTAAATGGGTAAATGCTAAAATGTTCACCACATCTACTTTGTAAGGTGATAATAAGTAAACGATTTGTTAACAACTTAATCCACTGCCCCCAAATGCAGCAAAAAGCATTTTTGATCATTCTATGTCATATTTTCTCATACAGTTGTCATTACATCCTTTTCATCCTTTTATGGTATCCAATCTTTCTCAGCAGTAATGACAAATAGACTAGAAAGGAAAGGGTGCATACCTCCACCAAGGCCCAACAGTCCCCTCATGAAACCCGATTAAAATTCACTCGATCCAGATTTTTATTTGGATCTGCACCAAATTGCACAGACTCATACATTTTAATCAAGATCCATTAGGTATTCTCTGAGAAACCATATCTCACAGTGTTAGAGAAGGTAAAAAAATATTCCTGGATCCACCACTTGATCCAAAGCCACACCAAAATTAAATGGGTTATTTTCCCTGACCCATACCACATCAAGTTTCATGGTAGTCTGTCCTGTAGGTTTGCACAATCCTGCTACTAAACAAACGAAAAAACTACCTTTTTGGCTTAGATAATAAGTAACATGATGTGGATCAACCTTACATTTCATTTAATAGCATCAGAAGCCTCTTTGTCATGTGCATGTGTAATGCCTCTCTCCAACTAACCAACATTTAGAGGAACATTTACTTTGACTAGACAGAGCAGGGGTGAGGGGGAGCTTACAATTATGCTATTATTCCCAGTGTGTCCTCTGAGACTAAATACTTCAAATCCATTAGAAAAAAACATGAATTAATCTGGTTCATTTGAAAGGGATAATAAACCCTGTGTAATAAGCATTATATGGACGTAAGTGGCAGCTCCTCTGCTGGCCTCTAGGTGCAAGTTAGAGCGAGAGAGACGTGCATGTGTGTGTGTGTGTGCGCATGCGTGTTGATGTGTATGCTCATTTGTGCATGGGTTGTCTGTTTGTGTGTTTATGGATTTGTCACTTGAATGGGGTGGGGGGTGGATTGGAGATGTGTGTGTGTGTGTGTGTGTGTGTGTGTGTGTGTGTGTGCGTGTGTGTGTGTGTGTGTGTGTGTGTGTGCATAAGTGTGTTCAATTTCGCCTGTTGTGATCCAGTCCCAGCTGTGTCTCATTAACCGCTGTCATTTTAATCCTCTTAGTCAAATCCCATAATTTTGTCCATCAACAAAAACATAAGCAACAGGGCAGCGATTAGGCTACTGTGTTCCAGCCATTCAAAAATAGAGAAAGTCTAGATAGAGTTCAGTCACATCCGCCCCGGTGTTATGTAAAGCAATCAGGGGCCTTCCCTTTGAATTTTCATCGACCATACTTTGGTGCAAAACCACGGTTAATCTGGTTTAGACTCCGCAGAATTCCAGGAGCTGAAAGGATTTGTTGTTTGTTGCTTTACCCACCCGCTCATCTGCAGATTCTCTGGAGATGACAAGTGGTTTCGTTGTGTTTTGCACAACTCTGGATTCCTGCAGTCAAATTCCAGTTTACCCGTGTGGCTTTATTTGAAAATGTATGACTGATTCAGTCTCCCTGTGGCCTCGCAGTCCTCTCCCTGCCATGATGAAAGCTATTTTCTTCTCCTTCCCCACAGTGACAGCTGGTGTGCGCATCTCACCAGCAACACTTCAGCTCAGACCAGCTCTATGTATAGATCGCCTTCATTGAAGAAGCCTATTTCGGGGGCTCTCGCAGCTATGAATATAAGTGCAATATTCTGCCATGCTTTATTTCCAATGCAATCGCCTCTTCCCCTTCCAAATGAGTCCAGTAATGCTGCAATGCGCAAGCTCTGCTGGGTACATAAAATCCAACTTCTTTTGTGAGGAGAAACTCAACATGATTGTCCAAATGTCAAGCTGTCCCCCGAGAGGCATTGTAATGTACACACAGCTCGTGGTTGGTTTTAATTGTGACATTTATGAGACGTGGGAGAGCAACGTTTGTGCTCCCTCTCTCCTGAGCCAAAGCTACCCAGAGGATTTCTTTTTTCCACCAGAGTGAATTGTCCATTAATTGACGGTACGACTGGTGAATCGATCTGTCAGGTAGTATTTTCCCGAGCTGCAAATGAGTTTTCCTGGAAGTTGTTAGAGTAGCTATGAGAGGGTTTGCAGCGTGTCTCTGTGCGATGTATATGGTAATGCCACACTGTTTTGCCATAGCTTCCCTTGATGCCCATAAGTCAAATCAACACTTTGCAATTACCATCTATTCCTCAGTGTTGCAGCTGCCTGTAGTGACTGCCTCCACCAGGAGAGTTAGGACAAGCTTCACTGCTTTATTCTCCCATATGTCATTCCGGCCTGAAAAACAAGATTAAATTGGTTCTGCTCAACTATTTGCTGTCAGCTAAAAGTAGATGGTTCAGCCTCAGAGAAAAAAGGTATCCTGTGAATCTGCGACCAAACACTCACTCAAACAGACAATGGAGGCGTGCGAGTGCATATGCAGGCTGTTGCAAATGCACGCGCACAAGCTCAAACTCAAAGAAATTCAAAGGCAGATTCAGAAGTACGTTGACGCACACGCTCATAATGCATGACGACACACTCGCTAAACGCGCACGCAGTAAAACACACGGACCACACAGTCAAACATTAGTGGCGTGTCAGAAGTCTGTCATTTCTTGTTTGGAAGATGTGAAGGCGAAGGCCGGATTTGTGACCTTTGTTGTGACTGCAAGGCGTGTTTCTCCCTCTTTGGAGAAGATGATTAATTTCTGTTATTTACATTACTGCCCTGAAGGCTCCTCAATAGGCTTCACACATTTGTCATTTCCACTGCACTGTATTTCAAATGGAAATTAAATAGAATGTACAGCCTCCTGGGTCCATCTCGCCAAGACTCCTTAAAGCAGAGAGAAAAAAAAACAACGTATTTGCTCATAATAAAAAAGCCATGTCAACATGGCACTGCAGCAGTCACACAGTGCAAAGTCTTTTGGCTCCAGTAAACAATATAATCTTGGGGGCTATGAGGTGCTACACTCTAACCATTCCCACACTGCTCCTGCTTAATTAGAGCTCTGATTGGATGGGCACAGTCCATAAACCAGCCATAACACTGCTTCAGTCCAGCTGCAGATCTGCAGTGCTTTTTTAACATTGGTTTACAGCCGTCGGAAACCATGACATCCCCAGATGTCTGTGTGCGTATGCCTACACACACACACACACACACACACACACGCACACACACACACACGCACACACACACACACGCACACACACACACACACACACACACACACACACTCCTTGGTGAAGAAAAACCTCACGTGTTTATGTTCACCCTGTTCTCACTTCCTCTTCCTCTCCTCTCTTCCAGCAGTTCAGGGCTGTTTCTCTCACCTCCTGGGAGTGTGGCAGCGGAGTAAAAGAAGTGAGAGGAGGAAACAGGGAGTTAAAGGGAAAGTGAGAAAAGACCTGAAGGTGTCCTGAGAGCAGTTTTCACTTTATGGAAAATGCTGCCACTAATCCTCTGAGTGTCACTGCACTCGCCGCATCCCAAATAAGAACTTTTCTTTGTGTGGCTAAGTACAGACAATTCCCTGATTCCCAAGACGTGACTGTCTCCGTCCCTCCCCCCTCTCCTCCCTTCCTCCCTCGATTGCTCACACAGCCTCGGAGAAACAAACAAAAAAACACTAACAATCAACCGTGCGCCTTGTTTTTTCATGACCATCATTAGCTTCCACCAACACAATTAGACTTTTTTATGCTGTTCAAAGAAAAACAGCAGCACAAAGTAGCTGTTTCATCATTAGGGTCCACTGAGTTTCACCGCAAACAGCTTGATTGGAAAGCTAAAGCCTCTGATGAGCCGTAAATGAGTTATGGTCATTTATGCTAATCGAAGCTACATGCTACACATGTCTCATCCTATGTCGAACAAACACTTTATTTCCCAATGAGAAGCGCTGGCATTTGCTCCCTGGGGTTGTATTACTACAGCTGGCCTGCAGCTATGATCATAACTTAACATCCCCCATAATGGGCTTGGCCTTCTCAGTAAGCTGACCTGTTAGACCTGGGACTGCTTGACGGCAGTAATTACACACGTGAGTCAGTCAAATGAGCATGATTAGCCGGTAACAAGCTGGAAGAGTGAAAGGAGGTGATTAGACGACTGCGTGCTGATTCATCTTCCAGTGGGGAAAAAAGAAAACCCAAACCGCTGCAGGTGAATATTTGCGTTGCTTTATGCAGTAATAGATGCCCTGATGATGTTTATACTCGTGGTGGTGAGCCCAACCATAATGAGAATCTCAAATTGTAATAAAATGTGGTTTTACTATTCTTACATTCAGACAGAAGGCACACCACGCCGCAGTGAAAATGGAAATACTTTTATGCTCTTGTGTCTGCTCAGGCACATCAGAAAGTCATATTCTATTTAATATTAGCAGTTCAGTTTGGGTCGCTTACCTAGTGTTTATTTCAGTCTCTTGTTTAATTTAACCACACACTTGTGTTGTCAGCGTAGCCCCTGAGCTACGCTCAAAGCCCCAGCATTGCCCTCTGGCTTTTTTTCTCCTTTGCAGATAAAGAAATCCATGGCTTAGCATATCAAAATGTTGCACTTTAATGTGGCAGGTTTATTTATAGAGCGGAGGACTTATAATTATTTTAGCATCACAAGACACACTGGATTGTGTCATTCTAAAGCTTGTATGCTCTACCTGCCGTCATAACATCTGACAAGTGACTCCAGGCACTTTGCTGTGTGGTGTGAGCCAGAGTCCAATTCTGACAGTGTGTTTTTGTGAGATTTCAATCACGCCCGCTGTCCCAACTTTTTCCATTTAGATATTCATGAGTGTAAACACATACCTTAGCAATCACTTACACAGCCACTGTGGATGCACAACTCTTTGATTAGCCATGAAACATACATCAAAACTTTTAACAGCGTTCCACTGATCATTTTCTCTCTCTCACCCTCTCCCTCTTTTTCTGCAAGTGTGTCTGACTCCAGAGCTGCGGGATCCAGATCTGACTTACTCAACAATAATAATAATAATATTAATTATAACTTCTTTTAACTGGCGCAGCTATCATTTATAACATGATATTATCTCCTAGTGCAATGCCCTTTCTAAACCTGCCTGTTTGGACTGGGCTGTGCTCTGAAGCTACTTCAGAATGATTCCTTGTCATTAGTGAGTACTCCTCAAGCAGTAACAATACAAATACCATCACTTTTTATTTTTTGTGTGCAGAGCTTTTATAAACAGTCTTGGATGCAGAGTGAAGTTTGTGATCATTCTACCTGGTTTATCTGTGATGATTTTATAGATTTTATTGTCAAGTTTTTTCATAACAAATTCATTCTTGTAACTGAATGTGCTCCATTGCTGTGTGGCCATAAGTTTGAATAACTGAGTCCACTGGTTTTGTTGTTTTCAACAATCGACCCATTCTCTCTGGACACTGGACACATGACATTGTGAGTGTCATGGGTGACCGATCTGCAGTTGACATGGAGTGAATAACAGAGTGGGACTTCATTGTGCTTTGTGTATTTTGCAGGCCACTCATAAATGCACACACCCATGCCCAAACACACATTTCGTAATGATCTTTCACTCAACTTGAAAAACTTGCGGAACAGCAAGACAGTTCCAGCAGCCAGTTCCATTAATAACATGTTAATGATGTATATCTGCTTTGAAATTCTAATATTTTTGTAGGGGCTCAATTTGAAATCCATCATGAGTGTATGTGTGTGTGTGTGTGTGTGTGTGTGTGTGTGTGTGTGTTTGGGTGAGGGGGTGGGGAGGTGGGCTCATTATTAGTATGTAGCTGAAGAATAATCAGAACGAGGCCCTTTGCTGCCTCTCTGTCATTACAACACTGTCAGATGTGCTTTGGCTGGGGGGGCTGTTAAAGGGAGCACGGGGACTTATCTTCTCAGCTGTAAAATGATTTTCTGTCTCTTCAAGAGATACTGGAAGTGTGTGTGTGGGGGGGTATCAGTGATCTGAGAATAATTAAGATATGGGCTCACATCACACAAGGGCTTTGCACGTGGGAGACGAGCAGATAAAATTGAACTTGAAATAGTTGAGTTTAATAGGAGGACTTTGATTAATTACAAAACCCTGAAAGGGCCGTCCACCCCCTCTTAAGTTGAACTGCTGTCCAATAGCAGCTGCTCCAGAGCTGATGACCTCAACACCTTTCCTTTATCTTGAATAGGCAGGTTATCTCGTTATTCATTGTAGCTCACCCATTCATTTGCTATATTGCTCTTGAAGTGTACGCCTGAAATATGTCATTATCTCAGTATCAAGCTGTTCCGTGTAAAGATTTCCTTTAAAGGGTAAGACAATCGCGTATTCAATGGCACCTCAATTGAGTTTATGACACAGAATGTATATCTGCACTGCTCTCATCAGTTTGAATGGAGACTCTTTTTGCTGGAGATGCTGATTGCAGGTTTGCCTCATTAATAACTTATTCACTCTCTTGCTCAGAAACCATGACCCTAACCCACATATGTTCATTAGATATAATCCCGCATCCTGCAGTGATTAAATCACAAAGACTGGAAATGAGGAAACAACTAGCCTTGCCCCGAGTGAATGCAACCAAATCTGCTGATACCTGCAGCTCCACAAAACGAAATTAGAAGAAAATTACAATTCACCATTAAATGAGGTTGATCTGTGCCGGACTAGGCTATTTCTACCTATTTCTGAGTAGTTGCCAGGCAACCAGCAGAGAGCCCTGGAAGGAGCTGCCCAATGCCATAAATGTGGAGTAACTCCTTAGTAATCGTAATAATTACCATTTTTTTATGATTTGGTTTAAACAGAGAGGTGTACAATGTTGATTATGGAGTTTTAGAGGTGCTCAAGGTGGTTTGCAAACTTTGGAAAGAATCAAGCTGTGTCCCTCTGTTTGTTTGAAGCTAAGTGGAAGCTGCTGTAGCCCTGTCTTAAATGGTTTATATTTATTATGTGCTTTTCTAGTCTTGATGACCTCTGAAAGCGCTTTACAAGATACATTTTTCCATTCGCCCACACATCCATACAGTGCATCTATCTTCTCCCAATTTGGGGTTCAGTATCTTACCCAAGGACAAGTGGGCATGTGCAATGGGGGAGACTGTGATCGAACTGCCAATCATCTTTTCAACCCCAAAGGTTATGCCAAACATATTAAATGTAAAGACATGACAATAGTATTTATTTCCCCATCTAAATCTCTGCCAGAGAGCAAATATGTGTATTTTTCAAAATTTTGAGCTATCCATTTAATTGTCAGTGGCAGAAACATCAGCCCCGCTCTGTGTGATGCCCCGTGCATTCATTTGTAAAATTTGGGATTGTTTGGGTTCAATTCCCACAGAAATAATTGCATCTCGTTAAAATCTGGTGATCACATCAGCAGTAGGAAGTGGCTTTAGAAATAATGAAGCATGATATGAAAAGCAACTCGGGCTGGGCTTTCTTATGACTTTATTGTCATGTGGATTCCTGATCATCACCTCAGTGCCCCTACTATTCCCGTCTCTGGTTTGTGTGCAAATGCTTTTACACAAGCCGCTCAAAGGAGCTTTAGATTTATGCACCGATGCTTATCACAGTTTACTGATATGATGTATTTAGTCTTCCTCCAAGCTGTGATGCCTATGATTGATAAAAATTTCAAAGGGATTAAATTGATTTGCCTCCTCCCAGCAAGGTTAATAGGCCACACTTATTTACAGCCCGCCAAAGTGTTCCGTTTGCTCTTCAGCCCTTATCTCCCTGGTCCTGTGGACTATATCACAAGATATCTGCGTCAATGACAAATCTCTGTTCGCTGGCTGTTCCGCTGAATACTATTCACAGCTGACTGACAACTCTTTCCTTGTGGGACAGAGAAGAAAAAACACAGAGGGCACGAGACAGAGAGCAGAAGAGAAAGAAATTTTGCAGCAGAGATAAAGGGGAGGTGGAAGAGCCTTGTGCAGCGCCTCCCTTCATGATGATATTTCACCCTGAACAAACAAGCTGAGCCTCACAGAGAGAGGGAAGCATCGATCTACCCAGCTCCAATCATAATACATCCACTTTTACCCAAGTTTACTTTCTGGCATTCCATCAGGACTTTATAAATTATTTTGGGTGACAAATCGATCTGTTGCTTTGCTCCCCTCTTTCTGCTGAGTGAAGGTAAACTTGATAGTGAGCACAGTGTGTGTCTATATGTAAATGTGTGTCTACATGTTTGTGTGTCGTCTGCTTTGGAGGCATCATCTGCCATCTGGCCTCAAAGTACAGGGGCCACATGGCGGGGAAGCAAATGTCACCGGTCAGGCCAGCCACTGCCAAGTACTGACAAATGACGTCAGGAGAAGCCCACACTGCCACTGCCCAAACAAACAACCCTGCCACCCAGTCTGATCCCCTCCTGACCCTTTGCCTCAGTCGCTTGCTTGTGTGGATGGTGATAGTAATCTAGGAATTAAATCTTATGCTTCAGTGACAGTCCCTGTGGACAAGAGATGAATGACTAAATACAAGTAGAATTTATATCTAGGGATTTGCAAGAAATTTAGGAAGTGTGGAGAAAACACTGAAAGCCTGAACTTGTGGATATTTATCACCATTAGTCAGATGATATAAAAAAGACCACAGAAAAGATCCATGTCTGAGCCGGCCGTATTTAAGCCAGTGACATTTAAGTATCAATCAGCTGAAATGGCAATGAATTTCTGAAAAAAATGCCCTGAAACTGTGCTGCCAAACAAATATGATTTCAATGCCGCAGCAGATTAGATCATATTTTTCCTGTCTTGGATGCAGTCCCATGTGCCCTGGCTATAACGGTCAAGCAAATTTATGTGCACCAATGATGAGCAATGAACTCTGAATGTGGTGGTTAATGTCTGATCTGATCCTGAGCTGAACACGACAGCTAACCTCTGTCTTTCTCTCAGCCATTACTCTGCTGCACCAAGGCAGCTGCAACATGAAGGTTTTAACTTGGGGGAAAAAAAGAAAAAAAAAAGAAGCTTCATTTCCATTTGCTGCTGCGGATGTGCAGACAGTGTGAACCCGTTAACAACCTTGTGTTCAGATGTACACATAGCATCTGCTCTGCACCTCTGCAGCGAGCTTTGTGTTCAACAGATGAGGCGGGTAAACAGCACAATGTCCTTGGAAAACAATTACTATTTCAATGAGGGTTTTCCAAGCGGGCATCACGCTGTCTTTGGTTTTTAATTACACACCGTGAGATAAATGCACATCTGTATTTTTCTCTGCTGCAAGCCTGAGAGAAATACTACAAGGTTGAGCTGACAAGGCAAGGTATTGGAAGGTATGATTCAGTTTAGTTTCATGGCCTTGCTTTACATTTTCCAGCTGATGTGCCCTTGTGCAGCGATAATTAATCGTGCAGTGGTGCACTGGACTCCAGGAGCCCCGGGCACATGCTGCAGTTTATGTGCGGTAGCTATAGGCACAGGCTCTCACAGTGACAGACACCTCCCTTTCTCTGCTAATCCCTTCCACACCTCTTCACAAAATGACAAAAGCTACTTTCCCTATTGACACAGTGAGAAGGAGCTTGGTGAAAAACAATTAAAAACATGCCAGTGGGTGGAACACTTGTCCTTATCTATTTGTCTCCCATCAAGAATGTACTGTACTGTATGGATTCAATGAGTCAGACCATTTAACAACAAATGTGTTTGCCAGCTGTAACTGCATTAGTCACAAATGCTTCAACATATTTGGATGTGTTTCATGGCAGTGAGGTTACAAACATTAATGCAATTCAAGTGTTGAAATATACAGGCGGTATTTCATGTGCTGTGAACCATACACACCCATTGTAGATTTCTGACAACAGACAGTTGTAAAATTATAGATTAGATAAGACAAGCCACACAGTCCTCGAGCACAAACATCAGCCCCTCCCTGCACACAGATGTGAACACGTATAAATAGCTTCTCATGAGCGTGTCCTTTTGTACATGCACACAGACACAAACACACCAGCTGCCACATGCAATAAAGAACCAAGAAGACCTTCTCTATTTTACACATCCACAGGGGGTCAATAACTCATTAGTGCTGAGGAAAAGGCAGAGGCGGCTGAGGGAGATGACATGGTGGGAGATGGGCTGTGCCGCTGTGGGCCGTTCACCTGAGGATGTAAGCATGTCATTGTGTCCAGAGGTCATGAGGACGATTCATGACTTCATTAGAAGCGTGTCATAAAACATGCCACGGTGTTTCCAGCCTTGAAATAGGGAACTAAACGTGTAATTTGCCTGTTTTATTCGTCTCTAACCTTTTTTTCTGGGAATTTTTTACTGCTCATCCTATAGACTTTTTATTTATTATCCTTTTATCACTTGTCATGATCTTTGCATCTCGTTGAAATGCTCCATAAAGATAAAGTTTATTACGAGGTTAAACTAGACCAGTGTTCCTCTACAACCACAGTGCAGGGCAGTGGTCTATATGATTGTCTTTAAAGGCGTTGTAAGCATTGAAGCAAATATTTGCAGTGTGGGTGATTTGTTCTGCTCACTTGCTGGTTTAAATTTTGAAAATCACTTTAACAGTTTCAAATATTTTCAGTTTCCCTATCGATGACCCGCATTAAATGACGGCTGCCCCTTTACTTCTTCCTTAACAAGGCGTGGCAAGTTTCCAGTGAAGGGGACTCATCTGTTAAATCATCTCAGTCACTAAGCAGACTAAATATAGAAATACAGAAAACAGGCAGTGGTGTGGGCTACATCAGAGTACGATTGTGGACAGACTGTTCAAGTCAAAGGATCAAATGGGAAAAAAGAGATGGCTGTGAATGTGTGCATGCGTGTGTGTGTAAGAGAGAGAGAGAGAGAGAGAGTGAGAGAGAGCCTTTGTTGGTTTATCAGAGTGACAGTGTGTGTGTTGGTCTTGCGTCCCTGCATCACAACACAGAGTCTATTTAAGGATCTGTTTACAATATATCCTGTTGCACAACCTAATCCCAAAGGCATGCTCCATGTAGCTGGACGGGACAAGGGTCTGATCATGTTTTATTACGACTGCGAGGCAAAACCTTAATGTTAATGAGATTTATGCAACATCCAAACCTGTGACATCCATCTTTGAACTGATGTCCAGGCAAAAAAAACTGCCAAGGATGAGTTGTTCAACCTTGTTAAGGACACATGCTAATTACTTGATCCAAAAAGTAAATCCATAAACACACAGACGATGTAATTAAATCTTCTGCACAGCTCTATGTCAACATCAATCATCTGAAATGACCTTGGAACTTCTTGAAATATAGACAGTGTTCATAAAGTATCAGCATCTTGGATTATGTGTTTCTGACGCAGACACAGAACAATCACAAAACAATACCAGGAAAAATGTCTTTAATAAACCATATTTATCCTTACTTACATATTAACCAAATGTCCATTATGGGCGTTTTAGGGGATATAACATTTTGACCCTATAGATGCAGATTCAGTGTTATGTCCCCTTAAAAATAGATTTTAATGAACGTTTGGTTCATATTTAAGTAAATGATATCTGTAGTTTATTAAAGGGTAAGGTTTTTTTTTAAACAACAGGATAGACAAAGATAAATGGATATATGAGGAACTAAAGATTGAAAATCCCTATTTTCGTTTTGTCATATCCAATGTACAAAGCAAATATTGCATGAAATTCAGAAGATTTCACCGAATGGCTTTTCTTAAATTAAATTATATTTAAATGAAAAATAACCCCTCTCACTACCTTTTAAATAAAAACACTGTGGCTATCTGTGCTCTGACAAGCTTGCAGCTAGTCTGGCATCCAGCTCAGCTGGGACGCCTGCGCTTGGTGCCATTTGGCAACCACTGGAATATTTAAATGCCCTAATGAATACATAGCCCCTGGGCCTGACTGCTCAAACTGAACACTGAGTGTGCTCTGACATGCTCAGCATACACTAATGGGACTTCTGACAGTAGTCCTGTGCATTCATCCTACAAAAAACTCGGCGTTGCGCCAGAGGGGACCAGAGGCTGGGTGCGAGTGTAGTGCACTGGCTGGAGATCCGGAAGCTAAAAGGCCACAGGTCCGGCTAGTGTCAAATCGGACGTTTCCATCAGCGGCTACTTACACTGTCAAACTGTCCTTGAGCGAGACGCTGAGCCCCTTCCTACTCACTTGTTGCAAATTACAGTACTTTGGATAAGCGCAACAGCTGCAGTAAATTCTGTGAAAGGGAATGAGTCTGGGTTAATGGTCAGAGAGACCATCTATTTTGCAGAAGCTCAGCAGCTGGATGTACTTATACTGACTGAAGCCCGTGAGCTGCTGGAGGCTCGGCTGCTGTCCGTGGTGCTGAAATACAAAGAATTCAAATGTGTGGGAACGTGCTCCGCTTGTCCCCGATGCGTGGATCCGCTGCCAAATATGGTCCACGGCGCGACACATGCTTTCACGGTGGACGCAGCTGCCTCGAGTCCCCCCGGAGATGCCAGCGTTGCGTTATGGAACAACAAGAGACATTTCATTGATTATGGTTATTATGGAAAATGTCAGTAGAGCGGTGCAGTCCAATAATGTTGACCTTTTAAGCTGTGTATCAGAGTGATGCGATTGAAAATAACAATATCGATCAAGATTTGTTGCAGATCTGGAATCCTTACATTTATTTCTTCCACCGAAAGAAAAAAACAACAAAGTCCTTATATTGCAATCAATACATTTTGCAGCATTTTAACACATAAATCAAACAAGGGCATCACTCTCAACTCTGCAGACCGAGTGGACCGCACGTGTCATTTCTCCTTTCAGGGACCAGAGAGAAACTTCAATGGACTTCATGCGTTATTGTCTCAATGCGGACAAAACCTAAACACATTACGACCCTCACAGAAAACAAGGCCCCCCTCTTCAGCTCGCACCGTCATATTAACGACGTTAAGTTGAATAGTGAGGGTCCGCGGTGCGCAACGCAAACGCAAACCTTAACTCGGGTCTTTTGGCGAAGCCGCCTACTTACATTACTCTACCATTACGCATTGATTAGTTCCCAAACGGTGAAGCAGAGGAATTTCTGGGTGCAGATATTGGACCACTCCTCTCTCTCTCTCTGTCTCTCTCTCTCTCTACTGCATATGATTTTCTCTCCTCTCTCCACAGCCTGGCTGATGCTTGGTGCTGAAAAGGAGGGGGGAGGGTGGTCTTGCAGTCGACGAGAGGAACAGGAGTTTATTGAGGAGTATAGCTGCAACGAGAGGGGAAAACGCATGCAACTGAGCGCCGCTGCCTTTTGCGGATGGTAACAAGAGGAAAAGGAAAAAGAAAAAGCGAAGAGAGGATCGCGCCGGGGTTGAATGGCCACTTTCTGCTGAGAAACTGCCGCTTGAATTGTTTAACTTGTTGATGCGACGCTATTGTACCGTTTTCCTCTTTCGCCTGGCTGCAGTGACAGATAGATGGGAGGCGTAATCGCAAGTGTTCTCTACCGAGGATAGGTGTTTTATTTCAACTCTCCGTGGATACAGTTTAAAGAGCAGCCTTTCCTGAGGTGGGTTTTCTTTCACTTCACTATTGGGGGGAGAGAAAAACACACATTCCTGCTTATTGATGGGTGACGGTCTCCAGATCCAATTCATATTCTGCCGCAAAGTAGGCTCTTCCATAACTGAACAGATCCACTGTGGGTATAAGGCTGGAGAGTGATAGGCTACTCAACAGAGCTATGCGCAATATCAGCATAAGTAAATGGGACTGTGTGTTTTCCTATCAGCTCAGGTGCTTCTGCAGCCTATAACCACCGCTTGTCTCTATATCTGCTGCTCTCCCTGCAGATGCAATTCATCTCCGAGCCGTAGCACTGTGATCACCGGAGCGGGGTCGTTTTTGAAACACTAGCACAGGTCAGCATGGCAGCAGGTGTAGCGGCGTGGCTCCCCTTCGCCCGAGCGGCGGCCATAGGATGGATGCCCGTGGCGAGCACCCCGATGCCCATCCCTCCCCAGGAGAGGAAGAAAGCCAAGGACGGACTCATCATCCTCAACGTCAGCGGCACCAAGTTCCAGACGTGGCGGAACACTTTGGAGCGGTACCCGGACACTTTGCTGGGGAGCACGGAGAGGGACTTCTTTTTCCACGAGGAGACGAACGAGTACTTTTTCGACCGCGACCCGGACATCTTCAGACACATACTCAATTTCTACCGTACGGGGAAACTACACTATCCGCGCCAGGAGTGCATATCTGCCTACGACGAGGAGCTCGCCTTCTTCGGCATCATCCCGGAGATCATCGGGGACTGCTGCTATGAGGAGTACAAGGACCGGAGGCGAGAAAACGCGGAGAGGCTCCAGGACGACGAGGAATTAGACATGGGCAATGACGTCACGCCGGTGAACCTGACGTACCGGGAGTTCCTGTGGCGGGCTTTTGAAAACCCCCACACCAGCACCTTAGCTCTGGTCTTCTACTATGTCACCGGCTTCTTCATCGCCATATCAGTCATGGCCAACGTGGTGGAGACGGTTCCGTGCGGGTCTCTGCCCAACAGGTCCAAGGAGGTTTCCTGTGGGGACCGGTACGCGCTGGCCTTCTTTTGTTTGGACACTGCTTGCGTCATGATATTCACCGTCGAGTATCTCCTCCGCCTGATCGCCGCCCCCAGCCGCTACAAGTTCATGAAGAGCGTGATGAGCGTCATCGACGTGGTGGCCATCATGCCTTACTACATCGGCCTGGTCATGACCGACAACGACCAGGTGAGCGGCGCCTTCGTCACGCTCAGAGTCTTCCGGGTCTTTCGGATTTTCAAGTTCTCCCGGCATTCCGCGGGGCTGCGCATCCTGGGCTACACGCTGAAGAGCTGCGCCTCCGAGCTGGGCTTCCTGCTCTTCTCCCTCACCATGGCCATCATCATCTTCGCCACGGTCATGTTTTATGCAGAGAAAGGCTCCACGGCCACCAAGTTCACCAGCATCCCCGCTGCGTTCTGGTACACCATCGTCACCATGACAACACTGGGGTAAGCTGTTAGCTGTTTGAGCTAAACACGCTAAACTCACACTCTCAGTTTTCTCTTCACCTCCACGAAACACCCACTTTTTCTCTTAAACAAGAGCCCCCATGTTGCTTCGTTACAATGACAACACGTAGTAATGAACCATTTTTATTCCTCTAATTCCTGAGCAGTGAAATTAGCATGCTGGGCGACACAGAGGCTAATTTGCCCAAATTCTTCCGCCATTGTTTTCAGTGGCTGTGCTGCGGCCACAGGTGTGTGTTTATTGGGCGTTTTATCTGCCCTGGTGGCTGCTCAGCCAATCAGAGGGCAGCATTGGTCGGTTTTGTGTGCACCATTCACTGCCTCTCAATGAGGCCGCACCTCACCAGCACCTCTCATCCGAAGGTTAACCATCCTCCCTGCTTGTTGTTATTGGATGAGCTCTTCTGGAAAGGTCAGCACAATGGAAAAATACATTGTGGACAAACAACAGACAGTGGAGCAGTTTGTGTTTAAAAAAAATTCCAAATAACAGAAAGGAGAGGAAAGAAAGAATGAGGCTCCTAACTGGACAAGATCCTGCAGGCCAGAGAGGCACGAGTGCAGTGATGACATTAAAAGCAAAGTGTACAGGACACACACACACACACACACACACACACACACACACACACACACACACATACACTCAAACACACAAACACACAGGGTTTCACTTTTCATACCTCAGCCTAACCTAAACCTAACCGCCTCATTAAGACCATGGCTTTCACCCCCATGAGGTCTACTGGTACTGACAAAGGTTAGTGTTTATGCTAGAAAGGTCCTATAGAGGCAACCACAACAAGTATACAAACACACACACACACACACACACACACACATTATCTATCGTAGTGAGGAGACTCATTGGTGTAATGCATTCCCTATCCCCTTACCCTAACCTCAACCATCAAAACTAAATGCCTAACCCTTACCCTAACCTATGCCTTATTCTAACCCTAACACTAAAAATAAGTCTAAACTCTGAAACAGCCCATTAAAAGTGGGTCAGAAAGTGAGGACTGGCCAAAATGTCCTCACTTTTCCAAAATGTCCTCACTCTGTAGGTTGTGCCCCTCCACACACATACACCCACACACACACATACCCTCTGTCTCTCATTCAACCTCTCCCGGCTCTTGTCTCTTTCTCCTCCTTTCACCGAGGTACAGTAAATATTTGAATGCTAATTTCATGCTCATGAACAATGTCAGCTGTACTATGTGCTGATGTAGCATTAAATAATTAAACACTGTTAAGAAGATTACATCAAATTAATTTGTATTGATGAGTGCACCCAGCCGCTCAGCTGCTGGGTGTGGGTTATTATTATTCCTACTATTATTATTCTTATTGCCGTTATTCACTCCAGCTCAGCTCCCATGGGGCGGTGCGCTTTCCAAGGTGCTGAAAAGTTGTGTCAGTGAGCCGAGCAGCTGCCATTTGGTTTTCGTCTGTTCAGATTCATAAAACGAATGCGGCGTTTGGCTGCTTGAAGTGCGATTGCAACTTATGCAGAGGGAAATAATGATCACACCATTTCTTATTTGTGCGTAAAAATATCCTGGTGTCTTCTTTACTCACTGCAGCGTGTGCCAGGCTGTGCCCAGCCTCTCAGGCGATGTTAGTCCTCTTCACTGATGACACAGAAATGAGGTCCTGTTGAAATAATGTTGTCTTTTAATTTCAAAGTCATAACATCAAGGATCAAACATTGCAAAACAAATTGCCACTGGCTGTGTGTATTTGTGTGTCCTTGCTGTGTCTGTATGTGTGTATTTGTGTGTGTAAATGTGGCGATGTGCATATAAGTACATGTTTGAGATGTCAGGCATAATCCCATGAATATAAATTTCAAATAAGCACTTTTCTGTCTTATTTTGGTTTTAACTTGTGCAGGAGATGATGCAAAATCACTTGAATTGACTTTTCATACATAAGATATGATGCTTCTTGTTTTTGTCTGTCCTCATATCTGCATTGTTGCAGCCACTCTGCACCTGGTCATGCTTCAGATTTGCAGGCAACATATATTTATTTATCATTCAAACTATCTGTCACTAATTTCTATGTGTCTGCTCTCATGGTGTGTTAGTGGATTTTCTTTCTTCTTAATGGCATACAAAGCTTCCCCTTGCACTCATTCAATACCAGTCAAACTACTACTCACCCTCGAAATGTCCATTGAGAGCATAATTAGTTATGAGCATGAGGCGATGATTGAAGCTGCCACCTCAAACGTAATGCTGCGTCGGCCACACTTTCCATTCAGATTCAAAACGGAGATGAAAGACAAGTTGTGTAAGAGGGTGCATTATTTATCTTTGGGGAGCAACAAAGATTTTGCTGCATTCAGCCAGGAATCCCCTTTGTGTTGCTTAAGATGGATTTGAAAAAGGTGTTCTGCCATGTGAAAATAAAACTGAAATGTCCATGGTAATGGGAACGTTTCTGTCACTCCATTGTGAGCCATGACAGCCCGGCTGTTAGATTTGCAACCTAAAACTGAAGCCTTGCAGTGGCGCAAAATGCTGCATAGTGGACCACCAGTGGAGAGGCTGAATGCTTATCACTGAAAGACAAAGTCGTCTCCTTCTCATGATCCATCATTGTCTTAAAGAGTGCTTTTAAAAAACACATCTCGCGCAACGCCTGTAGAATTTAATTGTGGTTGTCATTGTCTCCTGTTTACACTGAAGTGGGGGAAATGTCTGCTGTTGTGCTCTCCTCCACTAACCTGCAAATGCTCATCTGATCAGGGAGGGATGAGGTGTTTCAGAGCTCAACATGCAGAAAAATGGATCCACGTCCAACAAATAGTTATTTATGTGACTGGGTTAGTCTTTTCATTTTGTGACAAATAAGCTCTGTAAAGACCAGCGATGGCGCTACTGGCTGCATCCTCCATCTGTGGCCTTCGAAAGCATTTGATTTAATTCTGATTGTCAATGGTGTTTTATTCCAACACCATAGTATCATGATGCCTTTCCACTACATATATTTTCAATTTCCCTGACTTGCACCCTGAAGTAAAGACAGTGGTGTGCGTTCTCTCCGCTGCTGATGGCCCATTGATTGTGCTTAAGCAGACGTGCAGATATTGTGAGAGCAGGGGCTCCTGTTCAGAGGCACTTGGCAGGCAGCCTGAATGGTGCCTGGAGACCATTGGAGAATCAATAGCACTGTGCAGCTGTGTGTCACGCCTCTGTGTCTACTGCTCTATGGCACCAAACACAGGAAAAGACCCACTTATCCCACCTTATTTATTGAGCCTAATCTCTGTGGCTGCTTTCGGACACCGTACAAAGAAGAATCTGCCTCTGTGAGAATGCTGCTGCCAAGCTCTTGAAGAACTGAGAGACTGGGTGTAAAATATGCGATTGTTATCTGTGCTGTTCTCCAATATCTGTGAAAACCGCACTGGTCTCAGAATGTAATTTTGTGACTTGATTTAATATTATCCGTTTAAGGCAGCGATAGATTCTAATATAGAGATAGCGTTGCACTTTGTTAGGCCTGAATCAGATGTTGGTGTGTGCTCTTGTTTTCCCTGGATGATCCACACAGTCAGGGTGAATTAGCTGCAGAGGGAATTTTTGGTGCTTCAGATCTTTTAAGTGATTTAAGGTGTAATGGAGTGCACTGCTGAGAGCAGCTGTGAAAACAGTGGAAGTCAAGCGCAACCCACAAGGGAAGAGGATAACGGAGGACAGGGTTTAGTCTGGCATAGAGGCACACACGTTCCTCTGGACACAGACATTACTTTTGATAGAACTAACTGGCCTCAACGTCTGACACAAATGGTATTTTCAAACACACACACACTTAACTCGCAATCCTTGTATCAAAAACTTTCTTTTGGCCACTGCCTCTGGATAATGTTGAGAATAATGATCATTCTAATTAGTGATTTGTTGTGACATTACTCTGTGCACTGTCCTACAGCACCACACATATGGCTGTGCATTGAAGAGTCTCAACAGATATAGAATTTATCACAGTGTAGTTTGTCTGTGCAACAGCTCCATCCACCAAATACGACAGGAAAGGCTTGACAAGTGAGCCCTATAAACCTCTCAGGGTAGGATTTATAAGACAGAGGAGGCAAGGTTAACAGACACAAGGGTCATCATAGGGCCCATAAACCACCAGATGTATAACCATTATCATGCTTGCCAGTTTTGACACCTTAGCCCCTTGGCAATCAAAGCCTACAATGCAAAGCATTAACTTCATGATTCAATGTGGTGCAGAGCAAAGCTTTTTGAAGTCCAAACCCCTCGCTGCATGTCAAATGTAACTGAAGTCTACAGGAACATTCTGGGGGGGCTTTTACTGTATCTGTACCCGAGAGATAACAAATGCATTCTTAATGATATAGTATTCATGTGGTTGGCTAAGTTATCATGAAGAGGATTTTCACTTTCTTTTTCAACAACTCAACAGTCGGTGAGAACATTTGGTGCCTTTGATTACGGCTGCAATCAGTGTAATTTCTGTGTTCAGTACAATACATTACACCACTTGGCATTGTGTATGTTATGCACATTATGAAAATCAGCAGTTCAATCAGCATTATGAGCAACATGATGTATAACCATGTAAACTAGAAGTGGCTGATGTGAGATGTGTATAGGCTCACAGTATACTCCTCCAGGTGCTTTATTGGAGAGGAGAGGTGATGCTAATGTGAGCCTGGTAATAATGGTCCTGATGTGACAGGTGACTTAATGAGGGGAACCTGGCACTGAAATGTGTTTTGTGAGAGCTTGATTCTGCCCAATGCAGATCACTGCAAAATGGAGGAGTGAGAGCGAGGGGCGGGAATAGGCAGCCTTCTTCAGAGAAGATTAGAATTTTTCAGAAAGACATAAGCAGTGGAAAATAAATCCTCAATTTAAAATTGTAAATTGAAAATTTAGCATTTCCCCTTATTTATTTGATTATGGATATGCTGTTTCATATATATATATATATATATATATATATATATATATATATATATATATATATACATATATATTTCTATTTGTATATAGCATTTGAAATACAATGTCAAAAGGAAAATGTATTTGTGGTCAGTCAACCCTGAACTGAAAAACAGATTATGGCCAGCTGGCAGGTTGATGTGAGGATACTGTGTGTGTGAACTGACTCTAAAAGCAGGCATGCGTCACTGCGGATGGTCAGATTGATAAATAATCTATATGGCAAGGACAAAATGGCTGTCCTTCCATTTGATTCGATTTCTTTGACAACCCGTCTTCAAGGCAGCACCAATAACACTCATTCCACGCTGGGGGTTTTCATTAATTCACTTTGAATGTGCTGCATTAAGTAGGGAAATAGACTAGCACGTTCTGCACTCGGGCCTGGGTAACGTAGTGTGAGGACGTAAAATATGGCATCAGTATTTTTTTCCACTGCTCAGCATTTTTATCTTCTTCTTTGTATTGCAAGCAACATCAGAGATTAATGTAATTTTACAGCTTTAAGTTGCTCAGGATGAATGCGGTGTCGCTGCATTAGGAAATAAGGTGATATTTGAGAAAACACATCACCTCAATTTCATTGTTGTTGGAAAGCATTTGCTCTGCCTGGTTCCACTTCCATCCAATCTAACAGAAACCCAGAAACCCTGACCCAGCCTGAGTGAGTGAATGAAATGAGGAAACTTTTCCCATTATGTGTCTGTGCCCTATCTTGAAAGTTGATATGTTCTAAAAGATATCAGATGTTAAGTGTGTGTCGTGACATCAGTGGATCAAATATTGTAGCGTGCAAATTTATCATCTGCACCAAGCCCAACAGTTATCTCTTCCTCTGGTGCTTCATGGCTTATTTACATAGTCAGCATTAACATACAGATGAAAATGGTGTGTCTGGTCATGGAGATTGGTATGCACACACACACAATGCCTCCTCATCACTTTGTTGAAATGTACAACAGTATTCTAAGTGGATTCTCTTTGAGTTTAGTCTTCTGGTTTACCCTCTGCTTAACATTAGATCCATGCAATTATCAGGATCACAATAAATATGCTCTAAAAAGAAATGTACAAATTGGCAGCCTATATATATAGAGAGAGAGAGAGAGAGAGAGAGAGAGAGACATTTATGCTTAACACCGATTCTTATTGTTACTGTTACTCTGCTTACAAAGCCTATATATTGAGATTGTTTTAGTTGTTTGTTTTTCTCATTACACAGAGTATTGTGTAATCATGTAGGGGATGGCCGTGTGTTGTGTTCTGTAAGATGAGCATTATCATCATTGATAAGCTATTTCTAAATTAATTTTCATCAGCACCAACATTACTTCTGTTATTTTATATGGACACAAAAACATGCAGCAGATGTTTCCTATTGCCGAAGTCAACCACTCATGTTTGATGATAGAAAATGTTCTAACAATGACAGCTGTCGTAGTGTCAACTTAGGATTCCAACAATATGGACATATTTGCCACATATTCAGTAATCTTCGTTTTTTTTCATTTGTTTTTAGTGTCTGTAACTGCCATATTGGGTACGACATGCAACCTCTCCATTTGCTTTTGTATTTCCTTTGTCAAATTGGTGATTATGTTTCTTGATTTGATCATCCTTTTCATCATCATTAATGTCACCCATGTGTTTGCAAAAGGGTGAAAATCTTTTCATCTTTTATTTATTTTTCCTCCTCTAGTCCTTTTCTCATTTTTTCAGGCAAAAAAGCCACATTGAATCATTTTTGGTCTTATGGATTGGATTAAAAATTAACAATTTCTAAGCTTTCGAGGTGATAACAGAGACAGGCCAGCTACTTCTCCCTGGTTCTAGTTTGCATGCTAAAGGCTCAGCTAACCAGCTCCAGGCTGTAGTGTAGCTTCATTTTTACGGTAAAACAAAGACAGTGGTCATCTGAGACTGTCCTCTCAAGAAGAACGATCAGCCGTCTGAGCAAGTTCCTAACAAACAACCTTTGTTTACATTCAAGTGATTAAACCCTCAAGTGGTCAAGGTAATTTTGACAGGAGCAGAGGAGAAAGCCAGTTGACATTTTTTTTCCATTGACACAGTCCACATGAAGTGGATAAATGAGTCAACAAAACACTGGACTTTAACATGGAGACAGGGTTCTTCATTTCCTGTTTCAAACTAACTTTCATAGTTGTGTTTCAAAGCTTGACTACAGTTGATCCTTTGAAAATAATCCTTTCAACCTAAACCGCAATATTTCCCTAAAACTGAACCCTCACAGAAAGGTAATTTATTTTGGATCCTTGATTTGTAACATTTTTGGCACAGGAAAATGTTGCCATGTTGATTGATATAGATTTAGATAGATCAGAGTATGTCTATCTAAGCCAGGACTTGTTTTATTATTTAATTTGATTTTAATTCTCAACAGGAAAGAAAACACATTTACCTAAAATGCATTTAACTCTCACCACTGTACTGCCCTCTTATTTTGAGATGATCTTCACAATAATTGGTGTCAACTCTTGTTTTTAGTTGGATCTCTAATTCAATCCATTTCCATGTACTGTGTAAAAATATTTTATCAGTTAAGAACACCCACTGAATTATTCAGTTTCCTTGAATGATTTACAAATAATTATTAAAATTTTCATGGTCAGCATTTTACTGTAAGGTCAGAAAACGAATTATCAACTCAACATAGTGTATAACAGGAATTAATTGATCTGAGTAAGTCCCACACAGGAACATGAGCATTAAGAGAATAAAATCACTGTAATAAATTATAGTGTTTAACATATAAAGTCACTTGCACTTGTTATTTTTTGTGTTACTGTTAAACTAATCAGCTTGGAAAGAACAAGCTGTGGTTTGTTTTCATGGAGAGCTGTAACACAAAGTCTACTATGGCTGTCTGAACATTACACTGTTTCCTGCGATGGCATGTAATGAGTGCTGGTTTCAAAGGAAACAGTTGTTCTGTTATTTATAGACGCCACTGTCACTATGGTAAACATGGGACTAGTATTCATTATGCTCAATTTCTCAGAGTCTAAACAGCCTCCTGACCTCGAAATCCAGCTTTGTAGCACAGATGTAAGACCCGAAAAGTTGCGAGGAAGGTGATGATCCTCCCTCCTGTCACTGCAAAGACTCTGGGATGTATTGCTCTTTGCACCGATTATTTCTCGGGCGAATGGGACAGCATAGCAAACACGGCAACTTGAAACAGTGCCAGCTTTTATAATGCCAGAGTGTGAGAATGTGAGAATCCCCCCCCACCCGCTCCCCCTCCTCCCCCTCCTCCCCCTTGACATTTGTCTCTTTATCAAAAAACGCCCAGCAGCCAGCAAGCCAACATCTGTGATCAGCAGAGATTCAGAGATTGTAGCAATGATCAGTCTGCTGCGAGAATTAAACAGAAAAGAACTCAAACAGTAATGCGACTTCTGCCTCGTCTAAGAATGATAGGACATCACCTTAGATAAGGTTTAAAAAAAAAAAAGAGACACTTATACTGTTTTTTAATGCCTCTCGGCAAAATCCTAACTGGGGTGGAATGAGAGAAATCCATTACCTTGACAGTTACCCTAGTTTTTCCACATACCTACTCTTAAATGCTGTGGAGCATATATTAATTTCATGGTGACACACTTTTATTGTGTAGCTATGTGTAATGTTAACACCGGTTACTTTGTTGTATTCTGTGAGAGGGTTGAAATCAATAGGAACTTCATGTACCAGCAACAAACAGGAGGCGTTTCTTGTCATCAGATTCCCAGAGAGCCACAAAACCTTGATGCGAGCAAATTAATTGAAACTTGGTTCACAGCCCATTCCTAACACCTGAACGTGAGCTGATTCATGGCAAAGTCATGAATATTGATTGAGCCTGTTTGTCAGCTTAAAGCTCTGTCTCACTGCTCACGAACCATGTTTTTTTGCCAGTAGCGGAGGAATCTCGTGCCAGTTTACAGCAGCCAGGATGCAATACAAGCTCCTCATGATCAATACTGATCCCACTTGAATGAAATACACAGTGTTTGCTGTAAAGGCAGAGAACAGATCTCTGTAAGGCGCACAAGTGTGGCTTTGAATCAAGCAGTCCATAGTAGCCACTCTTAACCCAGTTTCATTTTTGAGTCTTTGCCACAGGCTCCATAGATTATTAGTTTCTGTATGCGGTATGAATGATAAGAGGCTATGTCCCATTTCAGTTTAGGTATAAAGAGCTTCCTCCTGTCTGCCTGCCAGGGAGGTCCTGCTGAGATGAGGGATGTCAGCCTGTCACCCTGACGCATGGCAGCTGTTTCCTGCCTGCCCCAGCTTCTATAAATAGATAAATATATCACCTAATGTAGGCCATTTGGTCAAACAGAAACTAAACAGGGCATGTGCTGCAGGGCTATATTTTTCTCTTTCACCTCTAACTAATTTCCCATATACAGGTGTGTCGGTGACCGCACCACTGTCTCAATATTTCCTTCTTCGTTAACCGTCTCCATGCGGCCTCAGATGGATTGATGACATATTAAGTGGTGATCATATAGCTCCATTATTTTATGTCAGGTTCAGACCTTCAGATCCATCAAGGGATCATTTCAGCTTATCTAATGCAAGTGTGATGGATTTTTTAAATATAATATAAATACATCAGTTATTATTAAGCAGTCTATAATACCTGATGAGATACTGCCAGATGCTGTTATGGTTACTATCATAAGCCACTTTATATTGGTGATGGGCACAATAAAGCCTGCACATTATAGACTGTTCCAATAAAATGGCTCTGCAGTAACTGCCACTCTGAAAATTGCATTATTTCTTTTAGTTCTCTGTTTTGTGTGCATCAGAAATGTATTCAAAGATGGTAAAAGTTTCAATCACACATAACAATACGATGCAGTTGAATTACCACAAGCTGACTGAAAAAATAACCACAGCAGGAAATGGTGATGATGCTTTTATTGGAGCCACCCACTGTAAATTCAGAGTAGTCACATGACAAATGGAAGGCAGCACATGCCAGTGTCTATCTATTGCCTGTATTTCACGATAATTTATTATCCCACAGAGCGGCGGTGTGTGGCGACTTTTACACATAGGCAAGCAGAGCTGCAGAATGCACCCCCTGCCCAACAAAGCACCAGCTCATTGTGAGATTCAATTGTTTACTACACCAACCACACTAAAACATACCATTTCATGATTTTGCAATGCCAATTTTTTCTGTTCTGAGAGTATTTCTCCTGCATCCTGCTGCACTCAGCCTGGACATCTTCAGGTTTCTGCACTGCTTCCTGGCAGAAGAATTGTTCTTTTGATAGTATGTATTAAATGTGCCGTACAGAGGAAAATATGTGTAATGATCACTTCTATATATATTTACCAGTAACAATTACACTCTCCAGTGATGATGCAGAATCTGTATTTTCCTGTGTCTGACACACATCTCTTGAACTTACTGTAGATCTCACACAGAGAACACTTGACCTTGATTAGCAGTGAGGAAAAGATTATTATGAAACAGTAGGGTGGTGTGATTGACTCTAAAGATACCAGGTTATCTTGTAATTGTAAGGTAATCAGAGCAGTGTAAAGAGAAGACCATATGAGAACTGTTTTACTGAGAGTGATGTCTCATAGATTTTAAATACAAACTAAATTATCGGCAAAACAGATATAATGTCCGCTAATGTTATGGATTAAACTGCAGTGTAGTGTGTGTATGTATGTACGCGTGTGTATATTTATTCACACACATCACTTATGCATTAATAATTTGAATCCAATGATGGAATATATATATATATATATATATATATACATATATATTTAACTAGAATGGCACTTAGCAGTGCAATACTGTACATCCATGTACTCACCAAAGCCAAACAACCTTGAATATGTGTGATATTTAATACTTTATACTTTGGAGATTTTATTTCAATCGTTAATGTCACTATCTCAAGGTATCAATATGTACAGAAATGCTACAACAATAACATCTGAAAGAGACGGGTCACTAAAAACAAAAAGAACAAAATCCAAAGAATTAAAAAAACTAATTGAAGTTATGAGGGTGCATCTGATTTGGCATCTCTTTGCACCTTTCACAAACAGAGTTTAGGTCTGGGCATGTTCATATAAGTTTGTCTTCAGAGAGATGTAACTGATGAAGCCTTTTGAATTGTATTACATTATGTCTAGAGAACATAGAAGAGGGAGGGATCAAAAAGATTGTTCTTAAATATGAGATGTCCATGATCTGAGAATTAATCATCGAGACTCTACCCTTATTTAACGTAATGACCTTTAACTAAAATCCAGGCAAGAAAGTTGGGTGTGGAAGAAGGGACTGTAGGAAAATTAAAAAAATTTCAATGTCCCTTGTCCCTGTTTTAAAATTCCCCATAGAAATGATAAAGTAAAATTTTTTGATAATTGATCAAACCTAGCAAAAGTTTTATCAATGTACAGATCTGCAATCTTACCTTTGTAATTTAGAAGCATTTCTCCGATAAAGATGGTTGGGAAAGTTCATTATTGATATAAGTGAGTGAATAGAAATATTAAACTGCTATACAGTGCATAGTGATTTGGTTACAGCCAAGTTTCTATAAATATTATTGAAGTTACAGTGAGTAGAATTTTGTTATATCTTGTGTTGAAATTGCATGTTGCAGCTGAACACCCCTCACCTCACTCTCCACTTCCAAATATGAAAAATAACCTGTGGTAGCCTTTAATTGTCATAAAAACTCAAAAGGTGTTTAGTTTGTCCAGTCTGGACTAATGGTAAAAACATGGCAGCCTCCGTAGAGAGGGTCCCCTCGATTTAAATATTAAGTATTTAAATATAAAGGGCCTTTTCTGGGGTAAAGAAAACTACAATTCATACAATTTAGATGAAATGAACTAGTGAAAACATCATCCGGATTATTCTACATTAAATTTTTGACAATAGATCCTTTCACCTAAATCTTACACACTGGACCTTTAACTAGTGTTGGCAATTATGCACGGTGGAAAACGGGAAGTGAGTGTGGATCGCTTGTGGTTATTTCCATCTGGAGTCGTGCAGCGGCCATACCATTGCAATCCTTTAACCACAGGGAGATGGCATTAAAATGTGCACGTCTAGAAGCGAGAGGCCACCTGAGTCCTTTGGTTTCACCATAAATATTTTACTTCAGCGGGCTGATTTACTATTCCAAATAAAGGAAGGGATCATCTGGTTGAATGCATTAAAAAACTATTGTTGTATGGAAATGGATTATGCTTGGAACAAATATAGACATTCGGATCTGATTTCCCACTGTACTATAACTGTTATTGGTGATTTTTACACCCAACTATGTCAAAAGGAGTGGAAATGGCAGATCGGGATATTCTTCAGCATTCTTGCAAATGGCAAAGTACACACTTTTGTTTGAATAGATTTTATACCCAGATATTTTCTCTAAATTCTTCCAGAACTCTTTAGTTTAGATCAAACGAACTAGTGAAAATATCATGAGGATTATTCTACATTAAAATTCTGCCAATAGTTCCCTTTCACTTAAATCTTACACACTGGACATTTAATAAAATTATCTGAATCCAAACCCAACATTTATATGGAGTTGATAATCCCACTTGACCCTTTCAAATGTCATTTCAGCATCAAGCAAATTAGAATAAGACTGTATGCCAGAAAAACCCAGTCTGGTCAAAATATATGAGTTAGACTGCATTAACTTTCAAAAACCACCACCGTCAAAGTTCATTCATTTGTTCAACCGATTTGTCAGTATGAAGGACAATCAGGTGGGTCCTTATTTTTCTTTAATAGCCATATCGTAAATAGATGTCTAGCAGAGAGTGAATGAATGTTTTTTCCCTGAACTTTTGGATAAACTGAAAGACAAATAGGGGCTATTTTATTTTTATTTTTAATATTATTATTTTTAATGAAAATTCAGAACACATCTGGACATGAGGTTCTTCCCCTCTGAGACATTATTGCTGTGACAATTCTCCTCACTGTGAGATTCCATTATAATTCAGTTTTTCAGTCAGAGTCAATTGTAGGAATGTTCAAATTAGAAAATTAATTGTTTGATGTCTATTGCTGAGGAGCCATCAGATGATATAATAAGTGAGACAGTGTGAGATGCAGCTTTTCTCATCAATTTGGATTGTTTGTAAAATCTGCTATGATATTGGTTTATAATTCTACGTCCCTAGTTTGATGCTCCAGTGCATTTTTCTGACAATACTTTCTTGTTTGTTTTTACTTAAGTAAAACATGGAGAGCTTTTACTTGTTACATAGTATTTTATGCTACTTTTACCAAAGAGATCATCAGTTTAGGGCCAGGGGCCTCATTCATAAATATTGCCTAGGATTCATACTAAAGGTGTGCATGTGCACAATGGCCGAAAATGGCGCACACCAAAAAGTCAGATTTATAAAACCGTGTGCATGCACACCTGAACAGAATGTTCAAAATCATAGTCCACCTGGAAACGTTCATATGTGGATCTGTTTCATATTTCGCCCTCTACACGCCCACAATCAACCATAAATGGTCAATGCAATGTTTAATTATCCTGCTGACCAATGGGTTTCAACAGTGAATCATGATATCAAGCGATGAAGAGAAGAGCAACTTCAACAAATCGAGCTGTTTGGTAGTGAGCTGGAGGTGAAGATTGATTTAAAAAATAAAAAAATAAATAAAATAAAAAAAATCTAATTCAAAGGTGGAGGCAGAAAAAGAATTGCTTCACACTGTCAGAATGTGAGGGAACTTGGTGTATCACCTATACGTCTTTTAATCATCCAAAACTGCAGGATTATTAAATTCAGAGACAGCTGTGATGTCCCCAATCTATCAAATTTAACTGATTTTTTAAAAAATGATTAAAAGAGGCTCTTCATTGAAAGGTAAATATTATACAAAGTTAATCATACACAGATCTGTTGGCTAATAAACCAGAGTTGTGAACTCTTGTGTTTGTATTGGGATGGTTCAGTTCCTGGACTTAATTCAAAGGTCCAAGATCACAGATCTATAGAATCTATATCAGCTGATCAGTCATCTTCATGGGACAAAACATTTGTGATCACTGAACACTCGTTTCCTCCTCATCCTTCCATTCTCATGCATCCATCACGCAGCATTACGCATGAGTCTCACCGCAGTGTTTATATATTTAGAGCAGTATCGGACTGATTACTTCACACATCAGTAGATCCTAACCTCCACTCTGGGATATTATTTGGCAATGGAAGTTTGAAAGTGAATAGCTTTTCTTAATTTTTTTGTGAGTGATCTCCAGTGCGCCTGATGGCACAGTGATTTTACACACACTCGTCCTTGATGATATACACACAATGTTGGAAGATATTAAAAACTATTGAGGACTCTGCTGTTTAATGGTATCTGAATGTTATTTTCTAAAGGTTGTTTTATATATTTTCATATGAAGGTTAATATGGAACAGATATGTCAAGCAAGCATAAATAACGCTGTTGGTTTAAATGTTAATGATGAAATCAATAATCTGGCTTCAGTTCATCTGCATTGTCATTTTGCCGTCTCCAAACTTTTGGTAAGCACATTCTCCTGTCAAGTTTGTTTTTATCGTTTGCAACGGTTATAAATGAGGCCTCACATTCTTCTGAGCCATAGTTGGGAAAATGTTAAAATACCAAAACACTTAATCAATTCAGTTTATTTCTTTTCAAAGGTTATATGCTGGTAGTGAATACAGATTGCAGGGGGTATGTTAGGTGACCAGGTCTCAGCATATTAAAGTTGAATGTTAAAATAAATAAATGACTAATTCTCTCCTGTCAACAGCCTCTGATATTGTACTGGTTGGATTCTACTGATTTAAAAACTGCAACAATTTAAAAGCTTTATTTACAATGGGATTGATGAATACTATGCAGATAGTTATGTTTGTCTAGGCATTATTGAAGTATGAGCTCAGCTCTCACCTAAGGGATTTCCTGTCTGTTTGTCTCCCTGCAGGCGCCCTATACAGGGATATCTCACCTGAAATGATTGCATTTGCATGGGAGGATTTTTGCTTTTTTTCAAAGTATTAGAGGAGAACTATAAACAGGTGATTATTTGTATTTTTCCTCTTAGCCAATTGTCTATAATCCCTGTGGAGGAGCTTAAGAGTTGGATTTCTGGCATCCATGGCCCTATCTTTACATAATAGCCACAGACAAATGGAGTGTGTCCTGTTTTTACCGAGCCACACATTTGGGCTGGTAAGCAAAGACAAGAGAGTTGGGCAGAGAGGAAACCCACCCAGACAGTTAGCATTAAGGCAATGCAATTAATTTCAGATGCAGCTCAATCTCCTTTACTTGCACATACTGTCTCAGTGTCACATGCTGGGAAACACACATGACAGACACAACATTTATATTCCTGATGTATCTGCTGGTGGTGATGCTGGATGCTCCGCTCCTCGCTGTCTTTTGGAAGTCACAGGGGAATCACGGCCGAGCATCCTGCGAGAAAGATCCCGCCAACTGCCTCTCTAATGTGACATTCAATTACCTCCAAAGGTGAGGTTGTCTCATTTGGATCCAGAAATCAATTCTGTGTGGACTTTGCTGCATTTTACTCCTCAGAGCTCTTCCCCCCACGATTTTGTGTACACATGTTTGTGACAGAAAACAAGCTGCACTGCTACCGTTCCCAGCTCTCATTGTCTTTTCTATGAAATGGCAACCATCAAAGTTAATGGGCTGTGATCATTACCACAAACACATCGTCCTACTCCTCGATCCTGAGCGTTCAACTCCCAGTCAATAGGACGTAAAAGAGTGACAAGCTTGAGCAACACAATCTCCCATATCATTAACTAGTCCAGGAGGGAATTGGAAGAGAATCCAAAGATGTTGCCATTTTTTGAACTTTAAAAATCCTTTTGTGTTTCCTAGACATCTTTGGGGACTGCAGACGAAAAATATTAAGTTTATGTGCCTAGAGTCAATAATACTGACACTATGTTTTCAGGCATCTGTCAACATTGTCATCTGATGAAATAATACTTATTAAAGTATGTCACTCGCCTCCAAGAGATCTGCTGTGTGCTGATAGATTAATTTTCCAAGTAGCCAATCCTGCCAGCTTTATATCAGGGTGGCGCGTATACTGTATATCTACTTATCTCCATGCTGTACGCTGCTGGTCTTCTGATTATACATCAAACACACACACACACACACACACACACACACACACACACACACACACACACACACACACACACACACACACACTCTGCTATGACAGCATGCCAAGAAGACTGTCCCAAATGCATTTGTGTGTTTGATAGGATGTTTTAGCCGTAACAACCCCAGAAGACAATGTGTAGGCCACAACAGATGGAGAAGTCCAATTAGAAAGCGGGTGAATGAAAGGGAGAAATGGGAGACATTACTAAACTCCTCCTCTCTCCCTGAGGACAGACAGCTACCCTTATAGTGCAGGTACAAAACCAACACCCCCTCTGTTTCTGTATCTGAAGGGGAAACAACAAAAAAGGGAAATAAAAGCTAAAAAGTGGTCAGTAAAAAAAAGCCAAAGATTTGATTTCTTACCACTGCGCAGTCAAACAGGAAGGTACCGAATCTGATGCAGCTTGCTCTCGCTCCACATCTACAGTATGTATAAATATCTCCTTCTGTTGTCTGATTCTTCAAGGGCAGACATCCCACAAAGCAATTGCCTTGCCATCAGCCAAGACCAAAAAAAGGAGAAGAAATGAAAAGTGCTTAAATATAGCAACCCCCTGGGACAGAGGGGGGGAGAGAGGGGTGTGCTGTAGTGTGATTAAAATGAATAACCTTCATTCAGTCAAAACTCTTAACAGTACATTTGAATACGCTGTCTGCGGCGGAGCCATAGCTTTGCTCCAGCACCTGCCTCCCGAGTGTTAACATCGTTATTCATCAGGAGGCTTGTCCTCTGCAGTGACAAACATACTGGAGTTATAAATAATGGGAGTTGTGTCATTAAGTACACATGCTTTCTCCCACTGGCCCAGGATCAGTTCAATTCAGGCTCTGGCCACCCCTGCTGTGAAAGCAGACGCAGCAATAACCCCACTGATGACGGACAGATTGTGTGGATGCAAGACCAATTTCCATCTGCAAAACGACCTTTTGGTGTTGAAGCTGTTGTTCTGCCATGGCCCTGAGTTATTATTTTTCATGTCATTTTTTTGATTTGACAAGAGAAATCTCATGGAGTGAAATGGAAAAAGTAATGATGTCCCCATGCGCATGAAGTAGCGTGTTGCAGATGGGGAGATGGTGGATATGGCTGCAGCAAGCAGCTCTGCTCTGCCCCAGGGGCCAGTCAGCAGCTGTTAGAATAGATGCAGCTCTTCCCAACACTTCCCCACAGGTTCTTGCTGGTTCCTGGTACTCACTGACTCACTGTTATCTGGGCTCACTCCTGTCGCCGGTCTGGCTGCTGTCCAAATTCTCAGAGAGAGCTCTCACTACATTTTTATGCTTCAGCACTCTTTCTGTCTCATCCTGGCCTTCACTAGTCTCCCCAGTTTCACTGTGGGGTTTTGAAGTGTTTCTTTTGAACTTGCAGCAGTTTCTTTTAAACGGCAGGAATTTGTACCTTGACGTTTGTTTCAAAGACACTCTGAAGAACAGGCCGAGGCCATTTCTGTATTGAGGTCTACTTTCAATATGCTATTCAAGGCAATATATCTATCTATCCCGCAGGTGTGTGTAGATTTGTACAAATAGCAACCCTGAAAATGAGTAGTTGCAGCTGTTTGGTGTAAAAAGCTGATATAGACAATTTAAAGTTGCAACTCAAACAGAATCAAAAAGTTTTCTAGTGTTGAGCATGAGGAAAATCAATCCCTTTCCCCTAAACCTTTAATTATCCTGAGACTTTTCCTCTCCTCCATATTCTTGGAATATATTTGGTGTATGGGGTTTTTACTTTTTTTTAACTTTTGACTTGACATTAATCTTTCCAGAGACTGCAGATGTTGCCCATACAATAAATCAGTAAATATAAACTGGACCTTGACACAACAATCCCAATGTAAGGTCCACTCATTCCTGTCACGCAGTCTTCATCACTAGAGTTTGCACCGTTGTCATGAAGATGAATTCATTAACAAATGAGGCTCAGACATGTTGCTCTCCCTCTGTAATGCATGTGTTGTGTGTGTGTGTGTGATCTGAGGGAGAGCAAGGTAAATTTCCATTGTGTGTAATTTACTGTGCATGCAACATGACAATAAAACGAATCTTAATCTTAATCTTAATATCAAACCATTCACCAATTTTCTTTGTCTTTTATATTTGGAAATTAAATAACCTCTGGGGTTTTGGTCAAGACATCACCTTCCCATCAGGTCTGGAAACAGTGATGGGCATTTTCAATTTTTTTTTTTTTACATTTAAACTCAATAGTTTAAACAGTTGATTGCTCTAGCAATATTGCGTATTCATACAAAACATTATGTAGCTGTTTTAATGGGCTTAGTAGCACTGATCCTCAAATGAGTTTTGTGTGTGCATTTTTAATCAAAAAAGCAATTAATTAAATGCTGAAAACAATATGTAGATACATGCCATGACGGCTTATGGATAAAACAGGAACATTTAAGCCAGAAAGCAAAACATGTTTCTTTATGGTGGATAAAATACTACCAAGACCATAAATCCATTTAGGTCAAAACCTGGTGAAACTGTTCTCTACCATTAAAAGCAGATTTTTAGATACTGTAGCTCATGAATGCACATGCTGCAAACCCAGAGTTAAGGGGCCATTTGGTGGAGAGAGCTGATATCCAGCGGCTGCTCTGTGTGGAATCGCACATCAAAGTTAATCTTGCACCGTCTGCTCTGGCGCTGCAGAGCACTAATCTGCTGTCAATGTGATGAGGCTCCTGGACCAGTTCCTCTTTTCAGCACAGAGGCACAAATCCACAAGACCTTTCATGTTGTCTGGTTCTCCTACAGCACCTGAGCACACTGCAAAGGTTACAGGGGTCACTTTGAAATCTCATCTGCTCAATACTAGTTGACCTATAGCATAGTTTCTAATGTACAGTATGTTTCAGTAAGAGGTCTGTCTGATCTGGTGTTGTTGTATCATCCAGATTCTGCTTTTGCAAGTGCTTTTTTCTAACTTTCTGGGACTAGGATTTTACATTGTCCAATGCAATAAAAATAACAATCAGCTACAACAACTTCTAATAGCTACTGCTGTTACTACTGCTTTCCTTTCTCAAATGTATTCTCTTAATTGGTCATTTGTTAGCGTTTTCACCATTAACCCCACCTCAGGCCTCCACGTGCCATAGGTGACATAACTCACCCCCTTATCAATCTAATCCTTTGGTGTTAAAGAAAATGCCTCCTCACATCCGCATGCCGATTAAACAGTGATGAATATGGAATGAGTTCATTAGCATAATCTCTTGAGTGTCTGATGATTTCATTTCATTATCAACTTCTCTCATAATCCATAGCTCCGGCGCCCCTTCGTGCTTCCGAACCCACTTTCATGTTCCTTTGCCCTCCCTATTCAGCCACGAAGCAGTGTAATTGCATTATCAAAGTATTATACTGACGTTGTGGGAATATATTTTTAGCCCCTGGCTTTCTGAAGTAATGTTAGGAGGCTTGCAGAAATCTACACATGGAATGACAAATTAGACTTTAAACAATGTTTGACTGAGTTTACTCTGGTTTCATCTCGCGCCTGAGCGATTCAAGATTTGCCCCATCCACACCTCCCACTGACATGCCCAAATTATTTTTCTCCCATTTGTGTTTGCAGGAAGGAATGCTATTTTATGTGGAAACTTAACCCCAGTAAAACTTCCTGTAATACTGATAGGCCATTCATGCAGTAGTTAAAAGAAATTGCCACAAGGAATTGGTTGTTATCATGACACTGAAGAGCCAAAGTAGATGTGACTTGGCATATAAGAGCACTGAAATCGGGGTACTTTTCTGCATAGGACAGCAGTTGTTTTTCAAGAGTCAGCAGGTGTAGACTGAGACAGTAGAAGAGCAGAAGAAAAGAGAAATGTCAAGCAGGGCGGCGTTAGCACTGCATGATAATAGAAAAGGAGGAGAAAAAGAAAGGGAATGAAGCGTTTCATCTTCAACTCATAGTTAGAGGCGGGCAGGTCCAGGCAGAGGAAGGGTGAGTCAAAGTCAGGAATGGAAGAGCAGTAGAGAGGAAAGCTTTTTATCATCCCTGACTCTTAAGAAGATCTCCCAAATGAGAGAGGGCGTGCATGCTAATGTCAAAGCCGCGGTGATAACTAGCCGCCTGGTTTTCGTAGGGTGAGGGTTAAGCTGGGATTTGGAGTGCTGAGGGAATACATGTTTGATATATGAGCGAGAGAGAGCTGAGGTGCCTTTGCTTGAGCTATACGTGGGGGATTATTCTATATGGTTTATCTGCATCTGCATAGATAAATGAAAGGAATTTCACTGTCCTTCATTGGCTGTGTGCAGTTGCTGAGATTCCTGGGTGAACAGTCAAATGGAAGATCGAAACCACGTTGACATCGCTGCACCACAAAGTCTACATTTACAATGTTTTAACACCGACTGGCATGTAACGTCTGTCACGTGCTAACCTTCAGCTCTGCCCACTGCCTTTCACAAATCTGCAGAGACGAGATCTCCATTGGATTACGGAAAGCATAAAAAAATGAAATCTCACATCTGCACCACACTTCATCTTATTACATTTCAACATCTAGTCAGAACAATGCACCCTATGTTTTTTTTCCGCCCAGAGTTGGTGAAGTTCCCCTATCTCGAAGTTGTCCTTCCCTGTAGCTATTGTTCGCAGTTACTCATGCTCAAGCTCTCTGTGTTTCCTACCACACGCATTACACCAGGCAGTGCGGTCCGCTGGCTCTCCTCCTATCTCTGCTTTCCCATCTCCCCATTATGTTGTGTAGTTCTGCCAGCCTCTCCTTCTCTCCCTTATCACCTGCAGTGAAAGTCTAGCGGGCTAATCCCAGCGCCTTTGGGATTCCCCCATCTATAATGATGTATATCTGAGGGATAGCATCGGAGCAGAGTCCTATCAGCCCACACACTCTTAATCCCATCACTCCTTGGTGTCCAAACCCAAGAGAGGCAGCGTTTTGGATGTTGTGCTCCCAGGCCTGTAGCCAGAGATGCAGTGCCAAACATCAGGAATGATACTTGGTATTTAGGGATCATGTTGGAGATCATGTTCATTTATTGTGCTCCTGATTCAGAAAACTTCTGGTATACCTCCCTGAGGATTGCATTGCAGTGGTTCGTACAGTAGTTGTGCGACTGTATTGAAAAAAATCTTGCAAGGTGTTTGACACCATGTGAAGATGCGGTTCTCTCTGGAATAACAAAAATGTATTTGCTCTGTGTTACAGTGTGTTCATGGTGGAAAATGTACTCAATATTTTAACATGCCGACCAAAACACAAAACAGATTTACATTTGGTTCATCAATAATATAAAAACATTATATATAGCACACGAATGAGTGTTTTCCTTTATTCAACTGAGCATCACTTACTCTTGTTAATGTGTAAATGCAGTGTTCTGTGTTTGCAGCATTTCTCTTTCTGTTCTTGGTGGTCAGATTCACAAATTCTTCTGGCACAGAAAAGAATGATCATATAGCCCTTCTTGTTTTTATGAACTAAATTTTTTATGAAGGCTCTTAATATGACATAACCACCCTCAAGACCTCTCCTGCAGTACTCTATAAATCTTGTGGTCTTCACAAATGCACCCCAGAAAAATTTATATCATCTTGTCACTCATATTAGTATGCCTGTATGACATGCAGGCAGTATAATCCATTTTCTTGAGATTCTAAATTCATAGTTGTATGAGCATGATGGAGTTCAGGAGGAAAATTACATTTTTGTGGTACATCTATTATTTAACTGTCAGCAAGGATGAATACTGTGTTCTCTCAGCCTTGTGGAGAAGGTACAGAGAACCGTATTGTCGAGGAGCATTGCTCCATTTGCTCCTTGTCATGGCTTGTAATAAATGGAGCCTTTCTAGTTTGGTCAGCGTAAGGCTTCATCGCCTCTTTGTCAAGTCTGTATCTAGATAAGATTTTAATGTTTGGTCCACTCTGACACTCTTTGCTGCAGTAGCTTTAAGTTTCACATCACGCCCGACTCAGGTGTCACTTCTGCTGATATAGTATCTGATACTTCCCGACCTTTCCTTCGTCCCGATGTCCCGGCTCGATTTTAAGGCCTCTCTGTGTCATTATCAACTTTTGATTGGTACAGTCAGTGACGGTATCAGAGTTTCACGATAATTGACAGTTTTCAGTCTCATAGGTTTTGAGGGATTATCTGTGCAGTGGAAGTCACTGGACTGTGAAACTGAATGAGTGAATTACCTCAGAAAGCACTGATGGGGAGCTTTGTGTGTTTGGTGAAGGTCAAACAGAAAACCATGCATTCACAGGATTAAGACAAGCTGTGGATACTTGATGCAGGTTAGAAGTCATTATCTTTTTGATTAAAAAGACAGTAATGCTGTGTCAGATTTAAATGTGTTGACCTTTACATTTTTTTCTTGCTTTTTCAAATTAATGTCTTGTTTTACTATCTCAATGAGCATCGCTTAGTAAGTTCACTGTGACTTAACAGTTGTCAGTGATTCCAACGGATGTGTTTTAGGACAATTTCCCAGATAATAAGAAACAAACGCTGAACAGGATGTGAAAATAAACCAGTCTCATGGAACAAGGTGAGATTGAAATTAATTTGAGATTCAGATTATGAGATTGCAGGCCCCTCAGTAATTACGGCCATGAAACAAGGCGGATAGATGCTGCATTGTGATAGGACAGTGCGCTTAATTCATCTCCATTCCAATCAGCTGATCAGTCAAAATGCTTAATGTATTAATCAAATTTGTTTCATTCCATTGCTTCTCATCGAAACATCAAAGGAGTATATCAAAGTGCAGTTTGATGAAATAGACATTTAATGTCGTTCCCATGATGATTTTAATGGGAAGGTTCATTGCAGCCCGGCAGCTTTAGTTCCTTCATCACAGGATTTGTCTTCATTTGAACACCTTGACCTTGATCGCCCGCATCAGTGGAATTGAAAACTGCCAGCATCTATCTTTCCCTTTGCCTTTGTTAATGCACTTTACTAGAGATATTTCTGCAAGAGGCGATTTCACAGTAAAACCCAGGAAGAGGAAGCTAGAATTCGCTATGACAGAGGTGCCAGTGGATGATTGGATTTGAACGCTGTTGACAAAGCCCTCTCAGCTGAAAGATCTGCCACAATCCTTCTTGGATCCTAATTGTCAGCACTGCTAAGCTGTTGGCGATGATCTCAACTGGCATGCGAGTGAGTTGGTGGCACAGTGGGACTTACTTCAGACCTCTATGATTACATCAAAAACTTGAGCTTGTTCTCACTTCAGAGAGGTTTGTAGGAAAGTGTTGCCTGTGTCCTGCCAACCCCCAAACACTTTAGTAGGCTGGTTTGTCTGTGTGCAGCAGATGTAGCAGCTCTGATGACCACAAAAAGGTCAGGTTTTTACAATTTATTCTCATTTTGCCTGAAAACATTTTGTTTGATTGGAGAAAAAAGATTTGTCCTTTTCTAAGAAAAGAAACAAAACAAATTAAATGTATGTAAAGTCATCAAGATATGTGTATTTTTATTTTTTGTCCCTTCCCTCGAACCAGATGGCTGATCAGATTTCCGACTCAGGCTTCTGGAAGACAATTAGGGAACAAGATTGCTTTTTTGGGAAGAGGGTTTGGTTTAAGTAGATGTCAAATTAAAGGCCTTCCCACACAAAGTCACACATTACACAAGCACACATTACACAGGCACACACACACATTGTATGCAAATGCACATGTGCGCACATACATGCACATGCACACACATTACACGTGCACACATGGCTTAAGCGTACATTAACACACACTTACAAACACAAACATACACACACACACCAATAGACATGCACTCTCTCTCTCTCACACACACACACACACACACAAAGCCTGTGTGCACATACACACACACACACACAATACACACATAAACATGCGCATGCACACGGGCACATCCACACACACACACACACACACACACACACACACACACACACACACACACACACTATATGACTGTCTGCTTGTGTGTGTCCATGTGTGTCTTGGGCGTGTCCATGTTTTTTGGTGTCGGTGCTCGCTGGGAGGCAGTGAGGTCATGTACAGAAATCTGTCTCTGACCATCCCTTGATGGAATACCGCACCACTTTTAAGGTCAGCTGCACAAACTCTGCCACGCAGGTTGATACAGGGACTCATTAATGTTTGATTGGTCTATTATCCATGCCGGACGGGGGACGTTCATTTCCCGTTTCTGGAATTCAAATATTCTTTAGTCTTGACATTTCTCCTACAATGTCTGAAGCGAACCCCCACTCTCTCTCTCTCTTTCTCTCTATCTCTCTCACTGCGCTGGGCTTCATCTGCAATGCTGTCATCGCACGGTATTCCACACAGGATGCGCTGTTTTTAAGAGTGGCGAGAGTGTAGGCACAGTATGGTTTCAGGTGGGTGGAACTGGGGAATTGATACTCAGTCATTCCGACACCCCTCTTCCTCCTCTGCAGGGTGGATAAAGATCTGGCCATCCATCTTTGTGTCTCTCCCATGTCAGTTCAGGGTAGCGAACGTGGGTACCTGGTAGTCAGAGACAACAAGAACAAAGCAGGAACATTACTTTAATCTCTCGCCGCTGTTAATTCCTACCTCTGCCATCATCCAGGAGGCAGAGCTTTGTGTATCTCAGCTTCCCCCTTATGAACAATCCATCACTGTTAGTGCCCCTCTCCAGAGTACGCTTTTTTTTCACCTGCTCACCACTATGCTTTGCTTTCAAAAGACGATGCTTGCCGAAAGAACTGCAATACATTGTATTCCACAGTTGACTGTTCAGACTTATATTCACATCCGGCAGCAGCATCTCACCGCTCCTTCAATTGGAATAAACCATATGTGAGCAGTCACATTTATATGAGGCAATGCAGCCCTGCATTTTTATGTGGATCTCTTAATAGGCTATCAACAGTACTTTCAGAATGTATAATTGACACCTGGCGTTCGGCTTCATCTGTGACTTCGCAGGAAAACGACTTGACCTGTAATGAACTGTAAAACTAATGACATCCGTGAGAGATTACTCAACTTGAAAGCAAACTGTTGTACATGAGGTCCCATCAAGCGTGATATTAAAATGTCCACTTTTACATCTTCCCGCCCAAGCTCTGTAAAAGCCCGAGCTGTTTGAGCCCGACGTGATAGGAACCGGAGGCTAATGACTCAAGCAGACGTCCGTGGGCATTAGACAACTTCATTTATGAAATAGTCAACCTGCCGTGTAGCGATACATTCACATTACCCTGCCTCACTTGAGAGATCTGCTGTCACAGCCACTGAGCAATGCTGATGTCCTTTCCTACCTGCATTCATCTTACTCTCCGGAGGTAATGGTCTTCTCAGGTCATTTGCGCATTAGGGTCTTGATCATTCATCTCACCCACCTGCAATCTGGAGGACTGCATGGTCCTCTCCGGCACATACAGGGATATTTAGGAAAAAGGGAAAACATACACGCTCAATCATTCATTTCCACCTGTTTTGAGAACCCAGTGCTGCCTAACCAGCAGAGGGCCGTCCATGAACATGCAGGATATCTTCACATGATTTGTGTGTATAATTTGCAGGCTTGTGCCTCAGAGAAATCAGGACTTGCTGCCTTATGTTTTTTCCTTTTATGATTTGTGATGTTGAATGATAATTATCTCTCTCTGTGAGAGTATAAATGTTTGTGGATGAATGTTAGAGTGTTAGTCGAGGTTGTAATGTCTGTAAAGTGCCTCCGGAGGTGTCTGCTAATGTAAAGAACGTGAGATCATGAAGACAGTTTGATTTTAGCTCAAGCACAGGCGGGTCTGACCGCCCGAGAGAAGAGAGGCGTATTAATCCCGTTAATGGAGATGATTCAGTCACATATGACACATACAACCATTAATCTTTTCATGCTGAATGTAGCCTGTTCACAATTTGCAGGATGTAGAAAAATTACATGCTTGTGCTTAGGTACACCATCGGATCAGCGTCGTGGAAACATTTACAAAGAGCTTTTAATTTTTCAACATGAATTGTTCAAATATGGCTTTGCTGCAAATCTGCATTCAATATTCAAGGTCCATTATGTTGAGAAAAGAAGAACAAAACACAAAAGTGGCTCTTGCTGAGGCCCACAAACCTAAATGATCCCTTCAGGGTTCGGCACTACACCCCTCCCTCCCCCTTTTTGCTTTTACTCGACATGATACTGCTCCCTGCATCTTTCACAAGCTGTTTGGCTAACAGAGGTCACGGGGGACATGTAGCATGTTCGGTCACAACGTGAAAGCATTAGCCAGTGCCAGCAGGTGTGTAATTATATATGAAACAGGCTTTTGAAAAAAAGGGATCATCATGATGGCATCTAGAAAGTAGGCCAGGAAGAAGAGACTTCACAAAAGTCCTATTTATTCCTCACCCACTTCAATTGTGCAACTTTGTATTTGAAGTTGTGAAATAATCCAAGGTCAGTGTAACTATTTCAAGACTTAGTAAAAATAACTTTAAACACACAACAACTTAACTTGATAAAATAAGCCTCCAGAGCAGTTTCTTTAAAAAGAATGTGTCCTCTTCTTGTTTTTCTAGCTTGTGTGCTCACTGTGTGTCTGTTCTCTGTGTTACAGGTACGGTGACATGGTGCCAAAAACAATCGTGGGGAAGGTGTTTGGGTCCATATGCTCTCTGAGTGGGGTGCTGGTCATCGCCTTGCCTGTCCCTGTCATAGTGTCAAACTTCAGCCGAATCTACCACCAAAGCCAGCGGGCGGAGAAGCGACGAGCCCAAAGGGTACTGACTCTCGCCCTTCCTCTGCCGCTCTCTTCCTTTTTCTCTCTGTCTTTCCTTATTTTGCTTCTATCTGCCCCTCTCCTCTGTCCCTGTCTTATCCACACGCAACAGAATGACAGGGCAAATGCTATCTCCCAGGATAATAATCTTTTATTGTGCTTCTGTGTATGTCTGTATTGGGTGAGCTAAACTTGCTTTGGGTATATTTCATTGGGGATAATAAGAAAGGGAGATACAATGACTAAACAAATGATCTTCAGAGTTTTGTGTCAGCAGCTTTTCACTGGCAATATGTGCATTTCTCTCTGAAAGTGTTTGTTAATGCAGAATTTCCTAATCGTAGATTCCAGCATAGCCTCTCCTTACTAAATACTGTGGCAGCCGGGGAGGAGACAAAGCCAATTAGTGTGACAGCAAAGCGTCAGAGGCTAAAACAGAGGTCTGTTTGTTTAAACAGAAAACTCGGCTTGCTAGAATCCGTGCTACGAAGATTCGAGGCACTAATGCCTATATGCGCTACAAACAAAATGGGCTCCTGATCAACTCGCTGGAGGAGGTAACGGGGCCAAGCAGCGGCTTGGGGGCTGACTGACCGGGGCCTCGCTGACGCTTGCATGCCGCTCTGCTCGGGGGTCCATGCCACCACACACAGGGGGAGGGGGTGCTTCTCATGCTGTAACACAGGGGGGCTGCTGTCATTCCAGCGCTTCAGTGTGATTGTCCTCTCTTTTACATCACACCTCTCAGCCGCAGCATCGACATCCTTCGTCAACACTCTCTCTCTGTCCATACAGCAGGAGGGCCAGGCAGGCACACTCGCCTTCTGGTGGAGCACAGCCATTACAGTCACACTGACTCATGACCAAGCTCTGCATGTCTGTCCAACAGGGTTTGGAGGGGAAGGAGGAAACCAAAGGCTTCCTGGACAGTAGGTCGCCCATGGAGGCTGTCGGCTCGGCCTGCATCTCCTCTAAACTCTGTTTCTGATCTGCTGTGTGTTCTGTGTGTTATTTCTAGAGCATCCAGGTTGTAATGCAGACTAACACAACATACCTTTCATCCCAGAGCCGTGCAGAGCTTCATCAAAGTGTGTGGTGTGATCGTGTTTCGGAATCTGTGTTTGGTGCAGTCTGTTCGATCTGTGTCTAGGTGTGCCACTGCTGTTGCACTGAAATGAGTTCAGCTCTAATTTGACTTTTCTGGTCTTTCTCACTAAATCAGCGAAAGAATGAAAAAAGTCCATCAGCGAAACATGTTGGAATCAGTCAGTGTATCTATGCATCTCTAAAACATCCCCATCTCACTAGGTTCTCAGTAGATTGGCTGCCGTGCTACAGATCAGCATTTCAACCCTCTGCTTTTCGTACTCTCCACTACATCACCGAGCTCTTAGCCGTTGCCTGACACTCTCTTCCGATCCAGAGTCTGAGCCTGCTCATCTACTTTTTTCTTTTTCACTTTGTGTGTTCCAAGGCCTCCAAGGAGGCAGGAAAAGCCCTGGTGGGGAAGGCCGCCAGCCCTCCCTTTGAGAGCCAGCATCATCACCTGCTGCACTGCCTGGAGAAAACCACGGTAAAATCCCCTCTCTAAAATCTCCCCATCTTTTTGTTTTATTTCACAAATTAAAACCTTAAAATCACTCTGGCATATTTCATTTCTACTATCGTGCTATGGCTCACTGTAAAAAATTGCTCCTCGTATGTAGCATTCCATTACCGGAACAGTTTGTGCTGTATCACTAGCAGTGTCAGCCTGTTACCATGTTTTGCAAATAGAAACAAAGTGAGTTCCTTCATTCATGCACAAACTGCAGAATCTATTTCATGTGAGCTAAAAATAGTAGTAAATGGGGCTGGGAAATGTTGAGTCCTCTCGCCAGCAACATGCTAAAGATAACATGACTGCCAGTCAGTAACATTATTTCCTCCAAACAAACCAGCACACTTCGTTTTACACTATCTATAATTTAGAGACGCAAGAAGTCTCTTTAATACTCGGCCGTGACTCAAGTTTTACACTTGCAGCTCTAAACCCTGTGCGGAGACATGGGCAGGCAGTAAATCAGTGTTCCTCGTCACAGATCATCCTCCCCCAAGTAAAAGGCTTTCCTGTAGTCTGGGAAAAGCTCCATAAAGGCTGCATGCCATTCAGATGGCAGCGCTCATGTGTACATCAAGCCTCTCATGACGTGCATTATAGATGGCAGAGAGGAGAGCAGAAGTGACAGAGCGAAGGTGTAAGAAAAAGGAGGCACGATTCAGGGCATGGCATCGGATTCTCCGCGGTGTCACTCTGCCACCTGCCGGCAGAGTTGGAAACATCCTTGGAGGCTGACCTTCAAGTCACGCTCATTTGTCACAGGGATAACAGTTGTGAATGTTTTCACAGATGGCACTTAATATGGACATCTGGGCCAATATTTTCCTATTCCCTTGATGATTCATTTTCCAATTATTAAACAATTTCGCTGTGGATTCTGCTCAGTCTGCTTCGTCTCTGCCGTGAAACGTCTTTACTCATTATTTAACAGAGCCAATCGTTGTTGTAATAGAGTGATTCATGAACATCATCCAATCCAGATTTTCGCTCACTGCCTTCCCTCTCCGCAGAACCACGAGTTTGTGGACGAGCAGACGTTCCAGGCCAACTGCATGGAGATCTCTACGATGAACAAGTCAGGGTCCCGCGCCTCCTCGTTGTCGTCGTCGCCGCACGGGCTCAGCTCATGCTGCTCGCGACGACACAGGAAGAAGAGCAGCTTCAGCCTGCCCAGCACAAACAACCAGGAGCTCAGCACCATACAGATTAGAGAGAGACCAGTGGTCAACAGGTGGGCCGTCTCTTTTGCTCTTTTTTTCCTCTCTCTCATTTCAAAGTCTCACATATGCATGCACATCACTGATCCTGTAAAAGAAGACAAGCTAAACTTTATTGATTCCATGCAGGGACAGTAAAGGCAAAAATAAACCAGCATCTCATATTTGTGATAGTCTTAAAATGGCCAATTCCTCAAAGTAGAAAATGTCCTTATTTTCACATAGCTCTGCAAATAAACCTACTGGTGTATCAGCGGATAGTTTGGGTTTTATTATACCCTCTGCCTCTGAGAATTGTGTTGACGATGATTGAAGTGATAAACAACACGTCGTTCCAGGGACAGTGTTCCCGTCACTCTGGACTATCCACAGAACTGTGAATAATTTTCATTAGAACTACTTTGTACTGAAGTTATAGTCCCTAATCTCTGTGAAAACTGTTGACAGCTCGTTCGGTGGATTATCCAGTGCAACGAGGACACTGTAGCTATGAAGAGGGGTCGCTGCCGTGTCTTGTTTATTTTTTATTCACCTCAATTTTATTGGGCTGCAGAATTATCTAAAAAATATGGACAAATAAAACCAAAATTTGGTTATTATCATTATTATTTTTAGGAATGGTTTATAGCACATTACACTTGTCATAATTTGGGTGAACTGATATCTGTTACCTTTAATATTGGTGTGAAAATGTTCATGCATAGATGCATTCCGTCCTCCATCATGAGTCCTATATGTTCTCTCTTGATTACATGTTTTCTCTACATCTGCCTGAATGTTGATGTATGGTGTTTATCTGACTCTCACTATTGAACATATATTATATAACATGGAATGAGACACCTCAAGTAGTTAGTATTTATGAAGGCTGTTTAGTCTGAACCTGAATATCAACCATTGATTTGATTCCACACTATTTTTCTATGTGTATTTATTAAGATATATCTACTATGATATGTATATGTGTTGCATTGCTGAAACATCACATGTTCAAAATGGATTGTGGGTATTTAAAATGGCAACTTTATTCTTTGTCAGAAGACTGAGGAAGAGCCTTGGTGCTCGACACCTCACAGTCAATTCCTTTAACTGAAACTTTTGAGTGCGTGGATTTTCTAATTTTTTGTGATGTTTTGATAATCCAGCACCCATCAAAAGATTTTTTTACTGTATATGCGCGTGGTTCTAATTGTTTATTCCTAACCATTAAACCTGATAAGTTGATTTGATTTTCCCATGCAATAAGAGGGAACATACAATTAAATGTGTTCTCATGTAACAAAACACATTTATTATGTCATTGCCTCTATACTATTACTTTATAGAGAAATGACTGCAGTCCACATTGAAAACTGAAATATACCTTAATGAACAACATGAGCTAGTTTTCCGTTCCCTCTTTGTGAAGAATGCCTGTTTCCTAAGTGTGGCTTTAATAGAGTATAGACGCTCTGAAAGGACTCTGTGTGATGCAGGCTTTGTGTAATACATTCACAAGGTCAGGCCTCTCACCCTCTTTCATCCTGTGTTCTCTCTCGCAGCCGCTCCAGCCTGAATGCCAAACTCAACGAGACTGTGCCCTTGAAATGTGACGAAGCTTACATCACTCCCTCCATGGTCCGCCTGTCCGCCCCCGTGGTGACCTCATCGGACGGGGACGGCTCCATAACCGCCACCGCGTACTCTCAGAGCAACATTGTCCGAGTATCTGCCTTGTAGATGTCACGCTTATCTTATCAGCTAACTGGTCTCGAGCACCAGATGCTGAGGAGAGGGACCACCGAGCATCAACCTGCCATAATCTAGAGGGATTATAAGATTAGCAGAGGGGGGGGGGTGTTTTTGAAGTAGTGATCTCATCTGATGTCAAACTCTGCATGGTATTAAAATGATGTGGACGGCTGCCTTGGAATAAAAGCGACCAGCAGATCTTGCTGCATTAAGCACAGAAGAGCAAGGAAGTGTTTTGAGGATTGCGTGGTTTTTCGTTGTTGCCTAAACATACTGAGAAAAAAAACTTTATTTTTGAATATGTAATGTTGGTGTATTTGTTGTCTTCTGATTCAGAGGAGGAAAAGATGTTGTTTCAAGGTCATGCTTGGTGACCTTTAATGACAAAGCACATATTCATTACCCGGGGGCCATATTTGTGAATATTAAAACAATCTATGTGCACATTCACCTCAGTCAGCACCCAGTTATATAGATTGTTTTTTAAAACCCCTAATTAACTGGTTTCTTATTGTCCCCTCACTGTTGTAAATGCAGAAAACATGAATCCACAGGAATGAATAACTGTTATGAATATTCATTAACTGACTCATTAACTGGTCCATGTCATCGCTTGATGAGTAAAATATACTACGCATCTTGACATGTTTGTGAAATGTGCAAGTGAAAGTCAAAACGACAAAATATGTGTTAGCTTACATATTTGACATTCTGATATGGATCTATGTCGAAGCCATTTTCATCAAAGAGAAATACAGGGTACATACTAGTTAGCTTACAAGGTAGAGATATAAGTGAATGTTCTTTGCAACACTTAACTAATACTAACCCTAATGTGGACACGCATAGTATTGACCTGTACATCCAAATGAAAGAGGGTTGAGCATCGATTCCACTGATTTCCTGTTATATCACCACATTCAAAGTCAAGATCTCACTATGTCAAAAGGCCATTTTGTACATTTTTCATATTGTAAATATCTCAGAACTTTATCAACTGCATTTGAAGTTGGCTCCTCTAATTTCTAGATTTAGTTGACAGTTGTTGGCATACTCTTTCTGTCTGTTACCTGGTTGAATTAAGGATTTGCATGCTGTCATTGCAGAATTCTGTTTTATTAAAAGTATGTCTCTTCTTCTTGTTGGAGGTTTGTCAGTAAAAATTGGAAACTGGAGAAAGGAAAACACAACGAGGCTGGTATGTTATGTAAATTCTGCAACACTTTGCTTTTAATGAAATACAAATCTTGTCATGGAGTACATATATAAAGCGGTAAGGAAGGACGAATAATCACACATTGTGCATTTGGTTGAGTGGATAGAATAAATACTGTAGCTCTACTGAAACATCCACTTAATGAGCCATGTCTTTTTTTAAAAACTAAAACACAATTAGGTTGATTTTATAACGTTTGTCTCCTGATTGCTCAAACAGCATCACTAATAGCAGAGATGGGATGATAATTAGGTGATGCTGGAGGACATGTAAGGACCTGACTGGCCCAGTGGTGGGTCCAGGCTGTGGGGTCTCTGGAGACAGACGCACAGGCCTCATCGGTTGTTTGACAAAAAACTCAGCAGCGTCCTCCCCGCTGAGCTGATTGCGTTGGTCGAGGCTGCTTCTCACAGCATGCAGCGCCTGAGCTCTGCAGCGTTAAGTAATTGCTGAGAAGTCAACCTGCATAAAATCTGAGATAACACAGCGGCATATAAAATAGTAAACCTCCTATATACCTAAATACAAATCACACTTTGGGTGTGTGGCATTTAATGTAATTAAGTTCCAACAAGATAGAATAGACCAATTCTATATAATGAATATTGACTGGTAACTAGTGCCACTTAAATGTGAATGCGGTTTTAACCTTTTTTCTTATTCTGTCAAATTCTGTGCGGAACTGTGGGTTCACTGCAGCGTATATTATGGGATCACTAAGTGATGTGATACAGGAAACAGACACTGACAGGATCTCCACATCCTGCATGATGTTTTTCTGGAAAAACAGAGAATTAAGAGAGAATGTTACAGATCATTCAAAAGACTGTAAAAGCTGTCAGTCATCAAACAAACTACTACTTCACACTTCACACATCTTTACTTCACTCTTGGTTTTTTGGTCCTAAAAGTGATGTCACTGCACTTTGTCTTTATTTTTAACTAAATGCTTGTAAAGTTTCATCCTTGCTTCTATGATGACTCACCGGTGTATTCTTGTTTTTGTGAATGACAAAATTCACCAGGATAGTCGTGATCAGCGGCAGCCAGAACAAGAGGAAGGTTACAATGATGTAACCAGCACGCTTTGCCATTTTGCTTTCCTTCTTTTTGCTCGCTCTCTCTTTACCTGCCTTTGAAGGCATCATGCAAACGGCACCATCTACCCCCATGTCATCTTTGGGAGCCTGTGTTTCTGCAGCATTGCCTGAGACTGGAGGTAATGAAGAAACTTGATCTACTGTGACAGCCGGGGTTTCTCCTCCGCTTCTGTCCTCGCCTTGTTTCGGTTTAATCTGTAAAACAGCAATAGATTCAGGATCTTCTGAGCAGGGAACACGGGGGCTGGTTCCTGTCATTTCAGTGGGCGCCTTGTCAGTTTTCACTTTCTCTTTGGTTTGGTTTTCTGTGTTAAATTTGCTTGACACCTTCTGTGGCTCTGTAGTTGAGCTCTTAACACTGCCAGCGGCACCTCCATTTGATGGTTTTGCTTCCACTGTGGCACTGGGGTTGGACTGCTCTGTTTTAAATAGTTTCTCTTCCGTCTGCAGTCGCACTGCAACCTGCTTTGCAGGAGGGCACGGTTGTTCTGTTTCCAAGTCTGTTATCTCCACAGTGTTCATCAATTCTTTCTCTGAACCAGACACACATTGTGCAGGTTTTATTGGGGTCAGTGGAGCAGTTGAAGAGTCTTTCTTTGATGAACACGCTTCAGCTTTAGTCACTGGCTCAACCGCGGCAGCAGGTGGAGAGGTCTGTTTTTCCTCAGACTTTCCATTTTCCACAATTGTGGTTTCTTCCGTCTTTTGTTTATCTTCAGTTTTTTCTTTCTTGGCAAGTGGAAAAGTACCTTTGTCGAATACTTTGCGATTGTGTGACCTCACAAGGGCAAATATGCCAGCATAGAATCCAATGATAAGACTGAAGCAGGTGGCCCACAGTGGGAACAGTATGTAAAGTCCAAAGGTGTCATAGGAGGCTAACATTTCTCTCTGTAATCCTTTGCACCTTATGTGCACGGGTGAGTCCTTTACAAATATGAGACAAAAAACAGCCACCAGAATCGCCAAGGTCCACGTGAGAGGAATCAGCACTTTGATCCGTCTCCTTCGTTGACTAATTTTGAAGGGTTGTGCAATGGCCTGGTACCTTTCTGCACTGATGCATGCCAGTGTTAACAGCTGGATACAGCAGCTGAAAGAGAAAGAGGCCACTTGAGCATCACAGATCATCTCCTCCACATGTCCGTACCGATGCACAGCCACAACGATGGTCAAGAGAATGGGGCAGTCCATTACACACCGCAGGATGTCTATGATGGCAAGATTCACCACCAGGGCATTGTTCGAAGTTTGCAGTGACTTTTGGTGATAAACTGCCAGTATCACAAAAATGTTGGCAGCAATTCCAATGACAGAGGTCAGTAACAGCACCAAGCTGTTTGCCACCACAAAGGTGATGTCAATGTATTCCTCCAAAATGGTGTTATTTCCAGAGTCCCATGCACGCGCAGGTTCTGCTCTCATCTCCGACTTCAGAGAGTCGACATGTTTAGTTCCGTATCTTCAAACGCCGACCGAATTTACACTAAACCGAGATTAATGAGTGAACCCGTTGCTTGGACAAGTTACGCCAAAGTATCCGCCCTTTTCATTATCACTCTGCAGCACCAGCGGCCACCTGGGAGTCCTCGCTGTTCACATTCATTAAAAACTGTGCCGTGTATTCACAGCAGAGACAAATGGAAAGAAACGATGGCTGATCAAGGAAAAGCTGTAATGTCACTATTTTCTCAATCCTGATATCCAACTTTTTGAAATGCAGTAATGAAGATGGGAAACTGTAGTTTGTGTGTGTGTGTGTGTGTGTGTGTGTGTGTGTGTGTGTGTGTGTGTGTGTGTGTGTGTGAACTGAACAGCTATCCATTTCATTTAATACAGCACCACACAAAGGTTAAAAGCCCCGCATTAGCTATGCCAGATGGATGAGTTGGGAGTTCTTGAATTGGCTCAGGAAATAAGGGAAGCCATGCTGCTGGATTATAGCATGACATTGTGTAATCCTGTTTGGAGATAAAGTGTGAAATGCTCTTTGCTTCAGATCTGAAAGCTTATGGACTATGCCAAATCTGGGATTAGATCAACACAATACATTTTTCTCCTGACCATCCTACATATTAGACTGATCAAATGTCTCTCAACAGACATAAACAGGAAGCGCTGTGGAAGAAACTGTGGCGAAGTTGTCAATCTTCTCAGCGTCTTAAAATAAATGTGAATATTTTCGGATGTTGTGACCTAAGAAAACCACATCAAGCAACTTGTTTGAATAGAAATTATGAGACAAAGGGGTAGTTGCAAATGAAAAACGCTTTATTTAGAATTTGATTTACAATATTTACATCAAGCAGGTGGACTTAGATGGAGGGAAAAGGACAAAATTAAAATAAAATTCAACCAACAAACCCTAATGAATCCAGAATCTTGACATATTTCCAAATGACTTTACCCCAAACTTTGCATTATGGGCACCCATTTCTATTCCAGTACATACAAATTAAGTCATGAGTATGAAGTCTGTAGTTACTATTTGCAATGTAATTTAAAGTAAGAGATGTGTGGAACAACCAAGTGACATTATGTAAAGATGTTTGGGTCATTTGAATAAATAAATTGTCACATTCAATGATATTTGCAATATTGAAAATGTTTATTCTCTCATCATCAAAAGTAACATCATGGTTAAATTATGGTTAATTGAAAAAGCATAGGAACACAATAAAGTAAATCACAATATAATAAACAATCATAAAAAAAAGATTAAGCCTAGTAGCTCAATCAACAGTTGAAATTCTCTTTAATAGCATCCTGTCTCTTCATCTTTATCCACTGATGCGTGTTAGTGTTAGCTGTGGTGACTCAGCGTGTGCCATGTGAGACTCGACGTGACGGGTTTGAATCAGAACCACAGACTGTGTCATTATGTCATCATTCCCCCTCTCAACTGTCTACAGAGATAATAAATCTGAAAATCATACAGTCCCCCCCACCCCCCGTGCAGAGCACAGAGCAGGCCAACCGAGAAAAATCTTTCAATGTCTCACTGAATCAACATTGTTAAAATACATGTTGCTTAAAGGTACAGTGTGTAGAATTTTGTGATATCTAGTGTTGAAGTTGCATGTTGCAGCTGAACACCCCTCACATCACCCTCTCCTTCCAAACATGAAGAAGAAGTGGTAGCCTTCAGTTGTCATAAAAACTCAAAAGGTTTTAGTTTGTCCAGTTTGGACGACAGCGAAAAACATGTCCGCCTCCACAGAGAGGACCCCCCCCCCCCCGCCCCCATCTGAATTGAAGGTATTTAAATATAAAGGGCCTTTTCTGGGGTATAGAAAACTACAATTCATACAATTTAGATGAAACGAACTAGTGAAAACATCATGAGGATTATTCTACATTAAATTTCTGCTAATTCATCCCTTTCACCTAAATCTTACACACTGGACCTTTAACAAGTGCATGATAATATCCTGTTGTTCTAATCTGATTTTGTCTAATGGGATCAGACAAAATTACCTTTGTTGCTTCTGCAACTGAAAATGTTTTTTTAATGAGTAACTCCTGCATTCATACATCTATTTATAAGCAAAATGAAACCTATATACAGTTCACTGCAGTGATGAAATATTTTTTTGCAACAGAAGTCTGGAAATGTTGGTTACAGACATATTGCGTAATACACAGTAAGTAAAATGACGTGGCGGAGCTGCCAGTGTTGATTGGATGATGGAGCTGGCTATTGTTAAGTTTAATTTTAAAATCTTTGCATAATAATATTACATAGAAGGAGGCACTGTGCAGCATATCTTCCAATAAAATCACAGCACTCACTCCCAGAAAAATGCCTTGTGAAATAAAAATGGTCGCACACTCCTTTATACGTGTGAATCAATATTTCATTACCCAACTCCCTGAAACTGTTAATCACAAAGTGGCTTTCTGAGAGTCGGAACTCTCTCACTCACGCTACACAAAAACAGGTCCAGTGCATTTTATCTACGAACAACAAGTCAAAGGTTTGACTCCCTCTCTTGTGTCCAGGCTTCTTAAAAAATGCACAGAGATGAAAGAAATACAAATGAAAAAATTTATTTCAGTCAGAGTTTCCTGACTCCTTTTTTTTTCTACATGCACAAGATCTGCAAACATCAATATGAAAAAGTTTATAGTTTATTGATTGAAGCAAATCACAGAAATAAAACCATCTTAATGATCATTCTGATTGTTCTAGAAAAAATGCAATGGAGAGTAAATACCGGAAAAAACTCTGCAGTATAATGCAGTTCAATACATCTCTCTATCTCTCTATCTATCTATCTACTGGCCGTCTGTCCGTCCCTCTGCCCTCTGTCTATCTGTACGTCCCCTGTACATCCATCCATCCATATATCCATCCATCTGTCTATCATCTATTTATCTATCTGTCCATCCATCTATCCATATCAGTCTGTCCATCAACCTATCTGTCCATTCATCCGTCTCTGTATGTCCATCCATACATCCATCCATCTATATCAGTCTGTTCGTCCTTCCGTCTGTATGTCCATCCGTCCTTCTATGTATCTATTGATCTATCTATTTAATATTGTATTGAATTGCATTACTCCAGAGGTTTCTTTGTTTTTGTCTCCACCTCATGAACATCAGCTGTAAGTCTCTGACTCTGTGCTCGTTGACACAGTGAAGACGTCTGTGTGAGACAGGGGCCTGTGGATGTGCAGGTCTGTGTCCATGATGAGGCACCAACATACGCTGACAACCATAACAGTGGAGACAGTCACAGAGGCAAAACCTTGCATTGCATGTTGATATTCCTGCTTAAAGGAATCATGTGGCTCCTTCTGTTCAAGGTATGCATGTTGATGCTGACACTAGTGGGTCCATGGGGAATGTATCGTCCACACGACAGCACCTCCAGGGTGGAGTCGCGGAACTGTGGGACATAAAAAAAACCACATAATCACCCTGTCAGGAAATATATGAGCAGTCGTTTCACATGCATGACATGCAAATAGGCCTCTGTATTTCTTGTGCCAATCTTAGTTCACACTCAGCCTATGCATCTCATCTCTTTAGCTGCTTACCTGTTTGTTGGAGAGAAAGTAGATAATGGGATTATAGACAGGGCTGGTCTTGGCAAAGTACATGGGCATGGTTGCAAGCAGTGGAGGGATGTAGAGCTCAGGGTCCACGACCACCACCACTGACAACACTGTGTAGGGCAGCCAGCAAACAAAAAAAGATGCAATCATGGCCAGGACCATGTTGATGGCGTGATCATTCTCTTTGTGGCTGGAACGCCCCCCTTGGAGCTCCACACTCCTGTTCAGCTGCATGAGTGGAAAAACAAATTTGAAGCTCATATAGTCAGGTGGTAGATTGCAAACAGATGAGGATGGAGGTGTGAGTTTTAAAACATAGTTTTAAGGGTGTAAAAGTGTGATAAATATGCAGACACCATACTGAACCCACCTTATCCATGGATTTGAGCACTTTGGAGTAACAATAGATGATGACTATGACGGGGAAAATGAAGCAGAGGAGGGTGTAGAGGATGAGATAGCTGTAGTTGCTCCACGATCTTTCCTCCCAGGCCAGAGAGCAGGAGGTCTGGACTCCTTCAGGTCCGTAGGAGCTCCAGCCGAACAGTGGAGCCACGGCCCAAAACAAGCAGAAGACCCACACACATATGAGTCCATTGACGCTTCTCCGCATGCTCAGCTTAAAACCAGCTCTTGGTTTACACACTACGATGTAGCGTTCGTAGGCGAGCAGGGTCAGAGTGCAGAGGGACACCAAACCTACATGGAAAAACAAAAAGAGAATCTCAGCTCAAGGAGTTAAAAGACTTTTCTGGACATTCAAATGTATGTTTTTAAGTCTCTCTTGGGCAATGTAGTTTGTGGTGCATAATATCCCCAAGACAACTAAGCAAACATCTCATGAGAAGACCATGAGCTGTTGTTGAAAGCTCTGGAAAAAGCTTTATTTCTACCCTAGATCAACATTTGTTCCTTCCCAAAGTCATGAATTAAATTAAAAAAAACCATCATTTGAAAGCTCAGATGTGAACAGAAAGACATCTCTCCCACTGTTCTGCCAGTGGTATGCAGAGTTGATGTCTTTATCTCTAAACCTCATCCATTTTTCCATTGTCTGGTAAATAAATCTTCTTTCTTCAATCAATAAGTAATCTTTTCCATCACACATATGTCCTGCACAGTTTCCAAGTGTTTGTATCAAACCAGAAGTTAGAAACTGGCTTGATATGAACAGAAACAAACAAAAGCCCCAGAACATAAATGTTTTACTAAAGCGTGAACTGAAGTATTTTATCCTTTGATCCTTCCGTCAATATATTATATTTCACAGGCATAGTCAAACACATCTCCACTCACCAAAGTAATTGACTGCAAATCCTTGAAACACACAGGCCGTGTGGCCAATAAAGAAGTTGCCTTGGTAGTTGGTGATGGTGACGACCAAGGAGCCGCACAGGCCTATCATGAGGTCCGACACGGCCAGGCTGAGGATGAAAACGTTCATTGGGTGGAGGAGAGATGGGTTCCTCAGCATCACGGTGATGACGAGGCTGTTGTTGAAAACTGTCAACACTGTATTGATGAACATGAGGAAGGAAAGTATGCTGAAACCAACCCGAGGGAAGATGGTGGGCACCACGGTGGCCATCACGCCGTGGTTGGGTGGAGGATGAGAGCTAGAGCTCCACGCAGTGCTGTTGCTGTCCATGACACCCTAAATGAAGTCCAGGGGAAACCGCTGTGAGGCCAGGGGACCAAACCCTCAGACTCAGGACACGGCGTCACAGGTCTTATCATTTCTGATCCCTTTCCAACCACTTAGCCTTTCTTATTTCCAAGATCTCAGATTGTGCACCTGTCTGATAGAAAAAGCCCCAAATGCAATATGAGAAATTGGTTCGTAACACGATTTAGAGGTTTAATCCCAACAAACCATCTGCTGTGATGGTAATTGGAAAAGTTATTAACAAGGGATAAATTAGTGCTCAAAATCAATTTTCAAAATACGAAATGTTTCTTTTCCTTTTGTTGTTCACACATCAAATAACAAAGTAAAAGGAGCTGCACACAGTGGACTTCACACTCACTAACCTACCTGCAAATTAAATCTGATTACAGCACAATTATCCAATCACATCAAGCTGTTCCACATTAATGACAAGCACTAGGCTACAAGCATTAAGCCATTTCTGTTTTAATAAATAATGACATAAAAATAAACATCAAGATAAACACAACACAATCAAATAAATAAAAGAAACCATGAGGTTGTGGCCACTGGTGGAGATGTATATAAATTCCCTTTTTAAGATCTTACATTAATTTCTCTATAGCCGACAGTACATTCTAGCATGGATGAGAGCATTTAACATATTTTCTGCCAAAACTCTGCACAGATCAAATAGCAACACATGTGCTAAATATAGAAACGACGCTCTATTTTCTCCTGACAAATTTTACTATCTCTCATTTGCTTAGGAGAAACATACAGGCTGTGCCAAATATTTTTAAAACAAGAGGAAAAATCTTATTTTACAACATCTCAACTCCAGTTGAAATGAACTTAAAACGCTTGACAGAAATAATATTGGGCTATTACAAAAATATATACACGGCAGTAACGTGAGCATGAGATTAAGGCAACAGAGTCTGTAATTCAAATGTCATATCTCAGTTTTAAACTTGCAGTTCAGATAAAAAAGGCAAAAGATAATGTTTACAGAGTGTGAACAATGTGACAGATTTGATGTATGACTGCCCCCTGTTGTTTAAAGTATTGCATTATATTCATATAATCGTGCACCACAATCTCTCTCCCATTCACAACACACTAGCACAGCTATCCTTATAAGAACTTTGCATTAAGTTCTATTCTTTGTGGACAGTCAAACCAGGACCTTATCTCTAACCTTAACCATGATCAATTCATGCCCGACACACACACACACACACACACACACACACACACACACACACACACACACACACACACACACACACACACACACACACACAATTCAGTGCCTTCAAAATATAATCTATGCACATTAATCTTGCATAAGTGAAACTGTACATTCTGTCTCGTATCATTTGTCTTAAAATCTATTAAAATGTAATCAATTCTGTGAAACTAAAGTCAACTAACTACTAACTATATAAACATCAACACTTTATGCATGACCTAAAATGTGCCATGCATCTTCGACAATGACTTATTTCAAGTTGTTTAAATCAGCAATGAAAATCATTCATTCCATTCATCATTCTCTTCTTCTCAGTGTCTCTGGTCAGACTCTGCTTTGGTCCTGTGGAGCGGAGAGGCTCAGACCTTCAGGTTGTGCTCAGGCCAGAAGGGGGACTCGTGCTGCAGAGGATTACGGCGAGGGAAGAAGGTGTGCTGGAAGTCGTAGTTGAGCAGGCAACTGATGGAGGCCATGTAGATGTCTGCAAAGCGCGACAGTCGGCGGGAGAAGTAGGTGGGGTTGTGGTAAGTGCGGAAAAGACTCCCAAACTGAGCGTTGAAGCTGTCCTTCGTCTGTGGCCTGCCATTAAAATACATACATAAGCATTTGGTTTAATCAGTTCTATGAGACCTCAGGAAACTATTGACCTGCTCATGAATGTCAGAGTAATTATCTCTATTACCTCATGGCCTCTCTTTCTCTGATCCACTCCTCAACGACAGCTTGAGACGCCGGATCCCTGTGCACCTGTCCAGGAGAAGTGGGAAGAAGTTAGGCACATAAAGTTGAGATAAAAAAATGCAGAATGGAAGACTGACACACAAGTCTCTTCACCTGCATCTGTTCAATGAGTCCAGTCAGTGCCTGTAACCAGGTCATCATGTGCACATACTGCTCTGTGTTCATTATCTTGATCTCTTTCCTCAGCTCAGGGATGATGGCACCTGTTCTCCAGCCATGTTTCAGTGTTAGATCCTGCAGTGAAAAACACCATAAAATCAGTCTTGAACACAGAAATATTGTGAACATCATGATTTGTTTGTATTTGTTTGGCCAGTGTGAGGCGTGTGTCTCAAGTAAGAAATAATTAAGCAACAAAAGTAAATTACTGCCATGTATGCCTCCACCAACCAGTGCGGTTCCAGTCCAAATAAATGTTTTCATGCATCGTGACCTTTGACCTTTAACCACCCAAATCAAATCAGTTAATCTGAGAGTCTAAGTGAACATTTGTTCCACATTTGGAAGGAATCTCTCGAACCACCAGATTCTAATCTGTTAATGTTTGAGTTCAGAAGAACGTTTGTACTGAATCTGAAAGGATTCCCTGGAGGTGATCCTGAGAAATTGTGTTCAAAAGGCAAAAAAAAAGTCCTTGTGAGGTCACACTGACCTTGACTTTCAACCTTTAACCACCATCTAATTGATTCCAACTAAACTTGTACCAAATTTGAAGACATTTCCTCAAGGACATCTTGAGACATGTTCACAAGAATAGGATGAGCATACGTACAAATGGACAACCTGAAAACACAATGCCTTCGGTCACTGTCTGTCTTCAGCACAGAGTCATAAAGACAGGGGCCTCTATAAATCATTTAATCGAGTGTCAGGCTAAAGATATATGCATACAGTACATGCAGTCACAGAACTATTGTACACTGCAGCACACAGCGCTCGAAGTTCAACATACAGTCAATGCAGCAGAACACTCAGATCAAAGAAAACAGACTTCAAGCCTTAATCCCCCTGGCTGCAATTAAGTGCCTAAATCCATGGTGAAGAGTGGCCTGTTAGGTGGCCAGGGCAAACAGCAGCAGCATCATTAAAACCAAACCACATCTGTTCCATCAGACAAACATGAGATTGAAAAACTACATTGACGTGGATCAGAGAAATGAGAATATTCCTTTCAATATTGCTCCCTCGATTCCTCCCTCCTGAGATGCCTCTACTCTGTTTCGACCCACAGTAATGATCTCATCCCACAGCCACTGAGGCCGACTGTAAACTGTGGCGAGAGTGAACTTCACACGCCGTGTTCCATCTCAATAAATAAGCAAGATGATATGTTTGACACTTGGCTGCCTGCCAACAGCGAGGGCATCAAGCCAGAGATGTAAAACTCTGTCTTTCATTATCGCCATTTATAGCTGATCAGACACATGTACAAATATCCACGTTGTTAGAGTGAATTGTGATGCAGTTAAATAAACAAGAAGATGCTGGTTTGTTAAGGGCAGATGTGGAGCAGCTGTTTGCAGGTCACTAAATGTAAAGGGATACTACTTTACAAGTGATGTCTGTCATTCTATGAAAAGCTACGGCAACTGTGGTTGAATGCATGAAGATTTTTCATTTCATTCATCACATTTTTATTACAATATCCAGCCGGGCTGTATGTTACTCAAAACATTTCCGTAACGTTTCCATTTTGAAAATATTTCCGTCGCTTCGTCATTTAACAGCAGGTCGCCAAACGCCGCAGATAAGACCGTATGCGGAAGTTTGTATTTCTCGCCGATGCATCAGTCAGTTAATAAATGGAAACGATTTTTCATTTCTGAATCAAGGCTGGAATATTTTCCTACCGCCCATCTTGGAAAATGTCTGAGTGTGCTCAGGTGAGAACACAGGAGGAAAATGTTCCACAGGCGAGAGAGCATGTTGATGACGTTTCTAACACTCAATGGATGCAAAACAAAACAAAAATAAAAAAATACAAATACCATAAAGTACAAAGTGTTAACTTGGAAAGACGAGATTCAAGAGCTTTTTCTGATAAGGGCCGACGCCAGTGTCGATGATTTGTGCTTTCTGCAGCTAAATGTATACATCATGTCCTGCTTCCTGCATGCTGTACACTGACGTCACTCCTCACCGCACACATCTGACCAAAAAAATCTCCTGATGTGTTCTTCATATGTGAAAGGCAAACTTACAGAGTATTGTGAGGTTATAATTATCCCTTTGCTATACATATGTGTGGATGCTGCTTACTGCCAAGTCGCTGTAGATGTGATCACCGAAGTACAGCACTTTGGATCCTCTCCAGCCGGTGAGTCTCAGGAACTCATAAAGGTTTCCCTACCATGATCAACAAATAACAAAAGTCAACAACAGAGCCTATCGATGTTCATACTGCGTTAATACATTGGAAATGTTTAACTAGCATGATGTGTTAACGCCGCACCTGTTTGTAGATCTGCCCTTTTTCCAGCCTGTGAATTCTGTCCCACAGCAACGCACCTTGGTCTGTCACTCGCCTGAAAGGTCTAGTTATAGAAATACACAAAGACAAATCTTACCCACTATATATACAATAGGAGCTAATATATATATTAAGAGCTCCAAAGAACACTTATACCTACGCTGTTTACACAGTGTTTAGGTCTACTAGTGCTTGTTGGCTGCATGGTCCAGTGAGACCCCTAGTGGGCTAGAAGAGGCATAACACGGGCATACAGACTTACTTTCTCCGGTCGTTGAAGAAACTGGGTTTGTCGGCCTGAACAATAACAACATCAAACAGGTCCCTCCAGTCCTTCCCTACAATGAAGCTCATTCCTCGGTCCCTGAGGAAGAAAAATATTCCAGATATCACCTCGTCAGCAGCATCCTGAAGCTCATCATGAGGGTACAAACATAAACAATCGACCTGATTCAGCAACAAGCAATGATGATGCAAACATCAGCAATATGTCCATCTGCTACTGAGTTAGTGTGAAAATATGGCAATCACATGTTTGGTTGCTGTAATGACTCAATGTGATTGATAATTAAACTGAGGACATTAAGGAAGCATTTCAAGATTGGATAGATAGACCTGGGGCCTCATTTATAACCACTGCGTACGCACAAAACATGCTATCCCAGAATTCATTGCGCTTGAGTGACGAACCGTTTTCGAAAAGGTAATGGTGCTTGATCATCACGCTTCAATTCAACCAAACAGCTAATGGCACACCAAAGGCACTTAAAACTTGTGTTTAACTGCAGCTTTGTTGCTTAGCGACAGCAATAAGGGCGGGACAAGCTGGTGACTCTGAAATCCTCTGTAGACCAGACACTTATTTCGATCTGTTCTTCTGGGCTTACACAGCCCACGTAGACCACGTCCTCTGAAGCCGATAACTTCCAATGAACTTCAAATTATTTGTGAACACAAAGTCCTTTGATGTGTGTGTGTGTGTGTCTGTATGCCCATCCATAAAAGTGAGAGCACCAGTTAAATATTTGTACAATAATAAATGAATTAACCGTGACGACAAGCGCTTGCACCCTGTTTGCTCATACTTACACAAAGTAAAAAGGACTGTTGGTGATGAGGAACATTTTCTTTCCACTCTCTGACAGCTTCTTCAGCACAGCATGGCTTTGCTCACCATAGCAAATGTATTTATCTGGAAAACCAGAAAATAGAGTGAGACAGAGAGAAAAAAAACAACATAAAATATGATTTGTGTAATCAAAACTCTGCTTTTTCATATGCGGCCGGACAAAGTAAAACAAATCAAAAAGCATTACCAATATCTGCCTCCACAGCTCGGTACATAATGCCCTTGACGTGAACATCTCTAATGGCTTCCTGTGAAGAGGAAAAAAGTAAATGGCCCCCAGCAAGGAAGTCTTGACTTTAGCAACACAATGTTGGCATTCAGCTCTCGCAGCAACACTTTGCTCTGCGTATAAACGGTTGACTTGGAAGCATAAAGAAAGTGCATCACTGAATACAAATTAAAACATGAAGAAAATAGGCCCTGGGGTTAAGTTACTTTGTTAACACACTGAGAAACTTTACACTACATTTTAAAATGTGTATCTTGCGCTTTTAAATCAGTGAATTGAGATGGACATTTAAAGGCAAACTTAAAAAGTTAAAGGAAAATGTATTGAAAAAAACTTGAGCAAAAGAAAAGATTAATATCGAGTGATGAATCAATTTTGGTAAGAAAAATAAAGATTAAGGAGTGTGTCCTTGAAAAGATAAGAGAGACACTCGTGAAAGACAGAGTGTGTGTGAGAGCTTTTAATGACAGCGATCTGTCAAACACGCTACAGTGTCACACAGAATAGATCGGACCGGCGTGACAGCTGCTCTCAGAGGAAGAACACACACCGCTGATTTCTCGCCTCTCTCTCTCTGAAGCACCCGAGCCACCAGTGAACAGACGCAGATGGCCAAGGCGGGCTCGCTTCGACTAAAATTAGATGCCAGTTTTCAGAGCTAAAATTAAGACGCCGTTGAATGGCTGATGTTTCACAGCATAGCGCAAACAAGTAAATACATTGTCTTTCACTTGTGACTGAATCTCCTAGCAGTCTGTGTGTGTAAATACATAAAATCCAATCACAGAAAAGGGGAGTCATGCCGAGTCCTGAACACTAATAAACAAAGGTAGATCTCACCTTTACGTCTTTGTAGAGATGGACTGGCTCGTAGTCGATGTTGTGCCTCATGAAGAAGTCATTGACGCAGGACAGGAGGGTCATCTCAGGCAGGGAGAAGATGTCCATGAATTGTTTCATGGTGTGGCCGTGGGAGCTCTGCAGGACAGTTATTAACTTAAATATTCTGCTGTTTTTACATCCATGTACCTGTGTTGATGCAGACAAATGTTGAAGTGCTCTTCACCTTGCCATAGAAGTCACTCATGATCTCTAGAGGTACGTGACAACCTTCATACATGGCAATTACTTCCTCATCAGAAACTGGATGAAGACCCCTGTAAGAGAAATATGAAAAACAAAAACAATTTTGCCACTTTATCTGCAGTTTTTGCAAACTCAAAGAAAGTTATAAGATTCTTAGTTTAAACATTGAATGACTGCATTAACTATATATTAAACATGTTTATTAGTTGCCTTGTGAGACAAAAATGTTGTACTCACACAGAGCTGTATAAAATGTACATTTTATCCCACTGCCCCTGGTATAAAACATTACACAGATACCTGTATACGGTTCCCAGCTGGATGTAGTGAAAAGCATCTATCTTCATCAGCAGTGCCTGTTTGAATAATTTATTTTCATAAAAATTATCTTCTTACTGGGCTTGAAAAAATGCCCAAAATTTTCAACAACCAAATATTGGAGTTCAACAACAAAAAAGACCTTACCTTTTGCACATCATAGTGAAGTCCTCTCACTGCAAAATCTGGAATATACTCATACTTTCGCAAACCCTCTGGATACTAATGCACAGAGAAAAATCAGAAGTTGATATCAGCTTTGCAGATAAAGGAAACATACAGTTATACATCGTCCTCCTGTATGTGAAATAAGTAATAGGTTTAAAAGAGTCAAACACTGCACACACCCTGTGGTTGGTGATTAAAATGTCCCGGGCTATGTTGAAAATCAGGGTGTGGAGTTGGCTGGAGTAGAAGGCGAGGGTGTAGTCATAGTCAAAGCCGTAGATCTCTATGTCTCGCAGGCTCATCTCGTTGTTGGCAAAAATGGTGTTGGGGTTGATGGCGTTGGTGCAAATTGCTGGGATCAAATCTGAAAAGAGAGACACGATAGACGTTATTTGGCTGTTTCGCAGGATTTATGTATGAAAGTTATTTTATAGGACTGAAGTTCTTGTGATAACGATGTATGGAGATGGATACATTCCGAGCAGTAACACAACTTTACACACACGTGGATTATTTGGTTGTAAACTTTGGGCAAGAGAAAGTGAAACTGAGGAGGAATGTGAGGTACAAATTGTGATGTAGTCCATTCTTGTCCTCAAGATTTTTTAAATTTTTTTAAATTAATAATACTAACTTGGATTTTATACAGGCTGCTCATTTTAGGTCCAAGCACATTTTAAAATTCCAATTCACACACACAAAATAATTGGAGTACTGTATAAATAAAAGCACTAGAGAATCACCACGAAGTTGGTTCAACACTTCTCTGACACATTTTCAACAAATACGGGACATTAAAAAAGTATTATTATGTTTCATGTTAAAAGGTTTGCTGTGTTATGATTGCCTTACGCACAAAATACTGTTAATAATATATGGTTATGTTCTTGTCTTGTCTCTCTATTTTGAATTCCTTGTATATACATATTTATATTTTTAGAATCGTATCCTATTTTAGGCATCCACAGGCTGGCTCCACACAAAATTTCATTCCACTAGCAAAGTGATTCAAGATCTCTTGAATCTTGGTATGGTTTTGAAATTGTGTTTAAGGTTTGGACAACATGACATCAACACCTTATAGGGGCGAGACAAATCGTTTATATGGCAATATATCTTCATCCGGATTCATGAGATCTGATCATCGACACACTGGCACCAAATTGCAGCGAATAAAAACACAAATCCTGACCTTCACCTCCTAGGGGCGTTTTGTTTTCTTCTTCAGTTTGACAGATATCATGATGTATTGTTACATGATTGTCTTGCAATGCATTCATTTACAGAGGTTTGCTGTATCGTAATATTTATCACGTATCTTATGGTGAGTTAACCTGTTATTCCCACCCCTACTGTAGAACATTTAGCTGCAGCAACTACTAAGACGACCAACGTCACAACCTGCAGACACATCAGTAGACTTGAATCAACATAATGTGCATGTTGCAGGATTCTCAGGCAGGATTCGTCTACATAGCAGGCATGCATTGGAGTGCATACCTTGTGTCTGCCTCTTGGTCTGGTTGTAAACAGACCACAGTCTCTCTGTCATGTCCTGACCGTGTGAAGAGGAACTGCTGCGACACACTGATGCTCCGTCCTGCTGCTGCTGCTGCCGTGACAGGAGCTGACCGACTCCGAGCTGGACCGCACCGAGAGTTTGTCTCCATGAGCGGGAGGTGGAGGAGAAGGCCCGCTGGTGTAAACCCTGCAGGACACTACAGAAGACAGCGGTCCTCTGGAGACACTTCCTGTGTCCGAGGAGGGACGACAGGGGCAGGGACAGGGACGCCATGGCAATGAAGTCTGTGAGGCCTGGGAGAGTGCATGTGGCTCCAAAGTGTCACTGCAGGAGGAGCTACGTCACATCCGTGTTTGGTAACGTCACAGCCAATCAGCGTCTCAGAAACTGATGCGCACACTGAGACGCTTCCTGCTTTTCCACTAATCAGCTAAGACAATTATTATGATAACAAAATTATAACATAACAATCATAATCACAATAATTATAATAATCATTATAACAATCATAATAATACTTATATTTAATCACAGTTTACATAGCACTTTTCAAAACAAAGTGCAAAGTATTAAATATTCCTGAAAATAACATAAAACAAATAAAAACACGGTTTCAAAAGAATATAAACAATATTTCTGCTTCAGAAAAACACACAGAGTTGTGTCTCTGTGACTTCAGAGGACAGTACATTGACTTAGGTTGATTTAATGGAGACTAACTGTAACCTAAACTACAGTTACTACTTGCCTAACCCTAACACTGACCTTACTTCCAACCCAAGCCTTAACCTTAACCTAACCTTACAAGTCTTCACCTTCATGTTTAATGATTTACATTTACTTTCACACACACACACTCACACATGATCATCATAACAGCCACTGTGTAACAATAGCTGCTACCTGACACCTGTGACCTGAATCTCCTGAGAGATTGAGCAAACAGTATGTGTATGGACTTATGTTCACAAATTGTTTTTCCTTTTGCTAAAGGTTTTTGATGTCATAATAAACTGCTGTTCCTCTAGTCTAAAAGCAGCTTCCACTTCCCTCTGTCTATTCCCAAATCTAATCTATTTACCATCCATTCATTACAATTTACCAGCAATTAAGTGTGTTGGAACGATTACACTAACTCAAACCTGCCATTCTCGTGTTACTGCTCTAGTCTCAAATGTTAGAATACTTTTGACTGTGAAATTAAATCTTGCTCATCTTCTTTCTGACCGCAGGCTCGCCCTGACAGAGGAGGCCTCAGACTATCTGGAGCTTGAGACCATCAAGAACCTCATCAAGAAATACTCTCAGTTCATCAACTTCCCCATCTATGTTTGGGCCAGCAAGGTAAGACATATCCTTCCACACTTTGACTAAGAGTTGATCCCATGTATAGCTCTATCATGAAACTTGCAAATATGGAAATGAGGAGAAGTGGCAGCAAAATAGAACAGGCTACACATTCGATGGTTATCAAATATACACGACTAGGTATATGTATGTCACTATAAGGGCTACAGGAAAGAAAGAGCCAGAATAATGGCAGAGTGGAGTGAGAGAGCCAGAACAAACATCCTCATATCACTTTGCTGTGACCCTGCAGAAGAAAATCAAAGTTCAACCAACGTGTTGACTGACATTTTTTTTCTTTTTTGTCACTATGTACATTTTCGGAAGTGATGTGCTGATCATTCATTCTTAGCCAATGGTGTCGGGCCACGATTTTCGGGTATCGACTTATGTTGAAGAAGGTGATTGGGCGACGCGTGCCGTGTGCTACGCTCTGATTGGCTGGAGGTTGTGCGTGGTGCGCAGCCATTGGTCGGCCGCCCCGGGTCTGATAGAGTGAGCCGCTGCTGTGGGAGAGGCAGGCTGTCAGTCTCCGAGCTAAAGACTGAGCTGCGTGCGCTGCTCTCCGGCTTTTGTCTCACAGCAGCTCCACACTCACGTCGACAGTGAAAATGAAACGAGTCTGGCTCACAGCTCTGCTCTTCGCCCTCTTAGCCTTTGGTGAGTAGCGGGAACATTCTTATCTCGCATTTATCTTTTTATACCCCAGAACTGTAGCTAGCAGGGTTAGCTAGCGAGCTAACTTACATTTCCTCCTCTATGCTGTGCTTCTCTTTGCTCATTCGTGACTGCAGCTTTTGAATATGTGCACTTTCCAAGCTCAGTGTCGTCCGTTAGTAATTTTATTTCTCAATTATTGATTTCACAGAGCAACGTCAGTATCTGTTCTTCATTAGTGCTTTATCAGAAGTTTCTAGCTGAACCACCATGAATGTTAAAGCTGCCTGAAGCTAACTAACATGCTCTTACATCCACGCACATCCATGTTTTATCCTATAATATCCAGCCTTCCTAACACCCCCCCTTGCATATGTAGTGATTTTCAACATGTCTGTGTAGAGTTTCAGTCACATTGAGAAAACCTGACATCCTGGACATTTCTCCAGCCATACCTGCAACAATCAGTGTGCTTGCTCTTACATTTCTAACAATTGTCTTGTCCCTCTGCAGCTGCTGTGAAGGCAGAGGATGAACTTGACGTAGATGGCACAGTAGAGGAGGACCTGGGTAAAAGCAGGGATGGCTCCAGGACAGATGATGAGGTGGTGCAGAGGTGGGTGTTACTTGTTTTGGAATATTTCTTTTGTGCCTATTGTATGCACTGCAGGTGTCTTTATCAGAGAAGGTCGACTAAACCTTAAGTTAACAGAACAAGGTCAGTGTGACCATGCTTGTGCACACAACGCTCAGAGCAACCTTGGAATTGAAAGTGGTGGCCAAGCTTTGCAGGATTTAATACACACACTTCGTTAGGACCAGGGAACCATGTGTCTGGCCTTTAACTTGGATATTGATTCCTAGAGTGGAGAGTTCTGTCACTATGATTTTAACCTGTGTGTATATCTGTGTCTTCAGAGAGGAGGAGGCTATCCAGCTGGATGGACTGAATGCAGCTCAGATTAAGGATATAAGAGAAAAGTCAGAAAAACATGCCTTCCAGGCTGAAGTCAACCGTATGATGAAGCTGATTATCAACTCCCTCTACAAGAACAAGGAGGTGAGCAGGAATAAACAATATAAATATTTGAAATACTGTCTGCAATATTGCAAAATAACCTCTTTTCTATTATGTCTGACAGTAAAGACTAAATTATGTGTTTATCTGTTGCAGATCTTCCTTAGGGAGCTGATTTCAAATGCCTCAGATGCTCTTGATAAAATCCGCCTGCTGTCTCTCACCAATGAAGATGCAATGGCCTCCAATGAAGAGCTGACTATCAAAATAAAAGTGTGTACATTTACTGTATGATGCGGTCTATAGTATTGATGTGAACAGCCCTTGCATTGTTGGTAATTTGTCTGTCTTCTTCCCATCTCCAGTCTGATAAAGAGAAGAACATGCTGCACATTACTGACACTGGTATTGGAATGACCAAAGAAGAGCTGGTGAAGAACTTGGGCACCATCGCCAAGTCTGGCACCAGCGAGTTCCTGAACAAGATGACAGAGATGCAGACCGAGACAGAGTCTACTTCAGAGCTGATTGGCCAGTTTGGTGTGGGTTTCTACTCGGCTTTCCTTGTTGCTGACAAGGTCATTGTTACATCAAAGCACAACAACGGCACTCAGCACATCTGGGAATCTGACTCCAATCAGTTTTCCGTCGTCGAGGACCCCCGCGGGGACACACTTGGCAGAGGAACCACCATCACGTACGTTCACAAATAGTTTTTCCTTTTGCTAAAGGTTTTTGATGTCATTATAAACTGCTGTTCCTCTAGTCTAATAGCAGCTTCCACTTCCCCCTGTCTATTCCCAAATCTAATCAATTTACTCTCCATTCATTACAATTTACCAGCAATTAAGTGTGTTGGAACGATTACACTAACTCAAACCTATATTCTCGTGTTACTGCTCTAGTCTCAAATGTTAGAATACTTTTGACTGTGAAATTAAATCTTGCTCATCTTCTTTCTGACCGCAGGCTTGTCCTGAAAGAGGAGGCCTCAGATTATCTGGAGCTTGAGACCATCAAGAACCTCATCAAGAAATACTCTCAGTTCATCAACTTCCCCATCTATGTTTGGGCCAGCAAGGTTAGATATTTCCTTCCACACTGTGACTCAGAGTTGATCCCAAGTATAGCTCTATCATGAAACTTGCAAATATGGAAATGAGGAAAAGGCAGTTAGACCATCTCTTCCTCTCTACATTCCAGACTGAGACAGTTGAGGAGCCCATTGAGGAAGATGCCGAGGCAACAGAGGAACCAGAGAAAGAGACAGCTGAAGACGAGGCTGAGGTAGAAGAAGAGGAGGAGGACAAAGACAAACCAAAGACAAAGAAGGTAGGATTTTCATTTAGTGGTGCTTGATGAAAATTGGTAAATAAATTGATCTTTTTTTCTTTTTTTTTTTGAAAATGCGTATTTGTCGGTTATTTTTGAAAATGTTTTATCATGTCTGTTGTAGGTTGAGAAGACCGTGTGGGACTGGGAGCTGATGAATGATATCAAGCCCATCTGGCAGAGACAAGCTAAGGAGGTTGAGGAGGATGAATACAAAGCTTTCTACAAGACCTTCTCTAAGGTAAATAGCACAACAGTAACTCTGTACCTCAGTGTAGATTGAGCACGTCCATTGAAGACTCAACAAGTGTTAAATTTTAGTTACTTAAACATATGTTATGATTTCCAACAGGACAGCGATGACCCACTGGCTCACATCCACTTCACAGCTGAGGGTGAGGTCACCTTTAAGTCCATCCTCTTTGTGCCAACTTCAGCTCCACGCGGTCTGTTTGATGAGTACGGCTCCAAGAAGAACGACTACATTAAGGTATGTGGCTCGTTTACTACTCTACTATTTATCAGTTTCATCAGCTCAATTTCTAAATAAATGTCTCTTTCTGTCACAGCTATTTGTCAGAAGAGTTTTTATCACAGATGACTTCAACGACATGATGCCCAAGTACCTGAACTTCGTCAAGGGAGTGGTAAGTGATTTCTAATGCTAGTTATGGCAGAGTCGTGTTCTATTATGGCCTGGACAGACATTGATATAATGGCACCAGCATTGTGATTAATGTAAATTCATTTTACTAGGTTGACTCTGATGACCTCCCGCTGAATGTGTCCAGAGAGACTCTGCAGCAGCACAAACTGCTCAAGGTGAGCTTCACAGCTACATGAATACATCTCAATTCCACTTATTTTCCTCTTTAATTATAAATGTCCAATTTTTTATTAATCTGGTCTTTTAATCATGGAAAAGCAAACATATTTATTTTTGGACATTTTAAATTAGAAGTCTGGGAAAAGAAGGCGAACAAAGTAAAAGTTCTAAATTAAAGTAGAATGTTAATATCACTGAAACTGTCAATAATTAATTGCTTATCTTGTCTGGATTCAGGTGATTCGTAAGAAACTGGTGCGTAAGACTTTGGACATGATCAAGAAGATTGCAGAGGAACAGTACAACGATAAGTTCTGGAAGGAGTTCGGAACCAACATCAAGCTGGGTGTCATTGAGGATCACTCCAACAGGACCCGACTGGCCAAACTGCTGCGATTCCAGACCTCCAACAGTGAGACAGTCCTGGCCAGCCTGGAGGAGTATGTGGAGCGCATGAAGGAGAAGCAGGACAAGATCTACTTCATGGCTGGAACCAGCAGGAAAGAGGTGAGTAGGGAGTTGGAATGATGATAAAACAATTCAAAACTAAATACTGTAAAGTCCAAGAAGGAATCACAACACTGATGAACTGTTTTCCTCGTCAGGCTGAGGCTTCTCCTTTTGTTGAGAGGCTACTGAAAAAGGGCTACGAGGTAATCTACCTCACTGAGCCTGTGGATGAGTACTGCATCCAGGCGTTGCCTGAGTTTGATGGAAAACGTTTCCAGAACGTGGCAAAGGAGGGCATCAAATTTGACGAGAGCGACGCGGCCAAGGAAAAGCGGGAGACCCTGGAGAAGGAGTATGAACCTCTTACCACTTGGCTGAAAGACAAGGCCCTGAAGGACAAGGTAGAAATTCAGTTATTTTATCAAATACAGACCAAGGATAAATGAGTAGCAGCCATAGTATTGCTGGAGTTGCTTGGTTACGTCTGTTCCATCAGCCTCATTATTTCATATCCTTGCATTTTCCCCACAGATTGAGAAGGCCATCCTCTCTCAGAGGCTGACCAACTCACCCTGCGCTCTGGTTGCCAGTCAGTATGGCTGGTCAGGAAACATGGAGAGGATCATGAAGGCACAAGCTTACCAGACAGGAAAAGACATTTCCACAAAGTTAGTAATGATGATTTTTGCTTTCCGACACTATATGCTCATTGTCACAGTTGTGAAATCTTAATCCAGGACATGTTTTCAGTCAGCCTGACTTTTTAAGTTTGTGTAGTAATTCCTCTCTCTCTTTTCCTCAGCTATTACGCCAGCCAGAAGAAAACATTAGAAATCAACCCTAAACACCCTCTTATCAAGCAGATGCTCAACAGAGTCAATGTAAGTCTCACTACTATAATTGAACTATTTTAATTGTGCTATATTATGTGATCTGGGAAATAATGTGTTGCTTTTAGAAAAGCAGGAGTCATAATGTTTCTCATCAAGCAATATAGTTTTTTTTAAATATGCTGCACACCTCATATGGGAACATGGTAGTTGTATTAATAATAAGAATCTTCCTATCCATGCAGAGAATCAATAATTGTTTTGTCCTTGTCCCTCAGGATGACGCTGAGGACCAGACTGCATCAGATCTGGCTGTGGTTCTGTTTGAGACAGCCACGCTGCGCTCAGGCTACCAGCTGGTGGACACTAAGTCTTACGGAGACAGGATAGAGCGCATGCTTCGACTCAGCATGAATGTACCTCTGGATGAACAGGCAAGTCAATGCCAGCTGCACTGTGTGTACATTTGCATAGTAAATGTTTCTAGTTTCAGTTTCAAGTCATCTCTTCCTCCAGAGCCAGTGAACCAATCCTTATGTCTGATTTCATAAAGCAGTGTTCATGTTTTATTTGATATAAGTCAACTTTCCCTCTGTCTTTTGAACATTTTATGCAAACCCATCTTCCTCATTTTGTCCAGTCGTGTAAAAAGTTTGTTAAGTTAAAATCATGTCACTGTTCTACAGGTTGAAGAAGAACCAGAGGAGGAGCCGGAGGAGCCAGAGGAGGAGCAAACTGAGGACGACGCTGAAGATAAAGATGAAATTGTAGATGAGGATGATGATGAAGAAACGGTGAGAGCACTTAAATAAGTTCCGGCATGTTTAAAATGCAAAGAATTCATATTCTGGAATATTTACTCATCGCTTTGATTTTCTTCCTCTGCAGACAAAATCTGACAAAGATGAACTGTGAAGCACTGAATGAAGAGCGCGTTAACAATGGAGCTGGACACTTTCTCCAGGGCCATTGTGGTCGTTATCCTGGGAGGGGAACTTGGGTTGGGTTTTTTTAAGGGCGGGCGTTGTTTGTTTGTTTTTTTATTTTACATTCCTCATGACTGTAAATTTGTTAATATTTAACTGACTTGTTTATGGAAAGATGCGATCCTGTCTCTTGATCAAATAAATATCTCCTGGAAAAAGGAGCAACAGTTTTTCTTTTTTTTTGTGAAACGCACTGTAGGTGAACGATTTGACTTGGAAGTGTAGATGACATGTTTTCAGAAGTAAATACAGAAATAGCAACATTTCTGTCAATCAAAAGCATAATAAGATGATCACAAACCCTAGAGACCAAATCAGTGTTTTCAGATTGCGAAAATATTGCAAAAATCAATCAAAATGCTGAAGGTAATTCTATAAAATCTACCCAGGTAGGAAGCTGTTTCTTGGTTATGACAGTTTATCTTTTCTGCCAGGGATTATTGTATATACTGTAAAAACCATGAGTAAACAAGCGATTGACATTTCATCTAAATCTGCTGCGATGCGTCCTCAAACTAAATTATCATTTGTCACAATCATCATTGCTAAGTTAGGATAGAAATGTCTGCACAACCTCAGTCCACTACACCATACACCTTGTGTTACCCTGACAACGAACATGTTCAGCCTTGATGTTTGGTTCACTGTTTCTGAAGGGTACTATCTGCTGTCCAGCCAGACAGCTGGTCCACTGCTGTACGTACCTACGCAAGACCAATAAAAAGCAAAGCTGTAATTGTGGAAGAAACTGGATGAATTATTTTATATTTAGCTGTGGTATGTTTTCTTGTTGCTCTTCAATTTCACACCTTTGCAGATTCAGATATATTGTGTTAACAGAAAGATCTTGTTTACTTGCCTATCTTTTTCAAAAATTATGAAAGAAAACTATCAACAAAACTAACTCTATTTAGATCAGTGAACTGTTAGGGTCATTGTTGTCATAGGTAATCGTCCTGAGTACAATGTTAACTGCATGGTTGACATTTCCCATCAGCAGCATCTATGTGTGGGTTGGTGTCAATTCTGACATCCGATAAATTCTATTGAATGAGTAGCTACGGTTCAGTAGGATTTACTGCTGTTGAAACCTTTTGCAACAAAATAAACTAAGTATAATATTTTTGTATTATTTAAAATTTTTTAAATGTGTGATACAGGCATCTTAAAATATCCCTAAACTGTTTTAATTTCAAGTCATTCTATGGTTACATAGTTCACAGAAGAATAAACATTTCCACCAGCCAAAGTGAGGTTTCACATTACATTTCTTGTGTAATATGCTGCAGGGTAAAAATGTAAAGATTGCTTGGTATGTCCTGAAGACACCGTCTCTCACATTGATCTAATGCATGTTTCCTTATAGTGCATGTTTCCTTATAGAGCAACTTTGATAAGGTCTTATGTGTTGATCATTCTGGTGTATACTAATATCAGACGTTAATCAGAATTGATCATGTAAAGACAAAATAAATTGTAATGTAACAAGATTTTACAATACCATGCCATGTCCAGCAGGTGGCACAATCACTCCTTGAAAATATGAATGGCACAAAAAGATTAGTGTCAGTGTGTCACTTTCAACAGAATCTGAATTGGCAGAGGAGTTAAATATGCAGAAGAAATTTAGTGGCACAATTGTTTCTAAAATATCAGATTTTTTCACTTTTTTTCAGGTGCAATACCAGTTTTACAGTTTCTGATGAAATGTAATTTTTTTCATAGTAGTTCACAATATTCAGCCATGGGTCCTGTCACTTTGCAAGCTGTAGTATGTAGCGCTACTGGCTTTACAAACGTTTTTTTTCAAAAGAAAGAAAGTGACAGTTTTTGTTTGACTGTTGGATTAGATTACATTCAATGAGCTGGGTGTGTCTAAACACTGTCATCAGCATGTCAAATACAGTAGTTTTAATATGTCTTGTTATAATATGGAAATACTGAGCCTTATTCCACATATTAACGGAGAGCCTTACTAAACCACATCACATGACCTATCGTGTTTTCCTGCATCCTAAAGATGATTCTCTTTATTTTGAAGTGTAGTAATTGCAAAGCTTAAAGCTCCATTGGTCTGTTGAGAAGCAGAAAGCAGAAACAATGTTCAGGATCTACGGCTGATGCACTGCTGTGTTTGTTCCCTATAATAACTGTCTCTAATCTCTTCTTACACTCGATGGGTGGGGTTGTAGCCTACTGTACAGGTCCAGATAAAGTCCCTGTGTGTGACTGTTCACTGTGGAAATGTGCAGTTTTGAATTAAGAGTTTGAGAAATATTTGCAAAGGTCACTCTGTGGACGAGGCATACGTTTGCCTGAATGAGAAAATGTTGAGCCTTCTTAATAAAGGGTGACAGATATGGGACACAGCAGGGGGAGGGGTCTCATAGCTGAGCCACAGAGCCACAGAGGCACAGAGGATTGATATTAATAGTAGATATAGCAATTTTTAATAATAGCATTTTTTTCTTCTCAACAATATATTGTCATGATTTTTATTTTATATAATTTTATATTGTTTAAAGGGATATTATGTATACATAAGCTGTTTGTGTAACATGATCATTTTAAAGTTACAGTTTAGAGCTGGTTTTACAGGTTTAAAGCCACACATGAATCCCGGAGAGGTTTTCGGCCACTGTGAGAAAGTCTAAAGCAGAGGTTCTCAATATTTTCTCAGTCAAAGACTCCCTATAAGAATATTCAGGGCCCCTCATGTCCCTTTGAATAACCTGACTCAGCCTATATTTCTTTACAATTCTGCTTACTTGTGTGAACGGAGAACGCAAGAGAAATGTCTTCGCAGCATATTAGACATGTATTACAAATATTTTCACCACATCAACATAGAAAATATATCATGATTGTTTTAATGGATACATTTGAAAACTTTTCACTTTGTGCTGCGGAGCCCTATTTGAGAAGCACTGGTCAGATTGGTCAGATTGTTGTGTTTTGTAATAGACAAAAGACAACAATCTGACCAATCTATACAACATATACACAACAGATAATTAATTCAATTAAAAAAGTCAAATATAGAATTTTACTACTTTTTCTTTCTAATGTCCTGGAAGCATCCGATTTTTTCTCTCTGGAATAAGAAATGGGTTCTAATCTCCTGACATTATTATAAATGGATGCTCCCTTTATAATAACCCTTTGTCTTAAGGCTATTATGAATAAAATGAATAATAATTGCTTGAGTTCAGGGCAAAGCGGGTTTTCATTGTTATATTAGTTATAATCTGTACCACTTTGATCCTTTTATAAATTATTAATCATATACACATTACACTTTATATGCTAGATGTTTGTTTTCCCTATATTTTCTATTTTTTAGTAGATTTTTTAGAACATATGTGAGACATTTTCTGCCTGTGCGAATAAACAGTATCAATGCCACAAAACATGTAATATACAACTCACATAATATGGACACCCGCCATGTCCTCTTATCTCTCTCAGTGAAAATCGGTGTGTGAATCATGAAAGCCAAGGGTTTCTCTCATTTGTATTTTGCGACTGGCTGCAGATTCTGCTGCTGCTCATACGCAATCCCTGGATAGGTGGTTGCCATGGTTTCCTGGGTCACATGCGTGGGTTTCCTGTAGCCAGAAGCAGCAGCAGCAGAAGATGATGCTTGGACCAAAAACCCACAGCCATTTTCATTGAAGGAAAAAGCGAAGATCCGCTGCTGATGCTGATGGCCTGCTGCTGACTGACTGGGTGGTCTGACTACACCCCGTCTGCTCCAATCCGCTGGCTTTTGTTTTTTTTCATCCGATTTTCGCGTGCTTGCTTGTGTGCCTTTGATTTAATTCACAAAAGAAAATCGCAGCAAACCGGTTTAGTTCACATTCATAGACTGAGAACAGGAATGAGTATAGAAATTCCTGAAGGACTGACGGAGCTGCTACAGAGCTTTACCGTGGAAGTGTTGAGGAACCAGCCCAGGGATTTGCTCGAGTTCGCGCTGCAGTACTTCACCCAGCTGAAGGACCGGGAGACCAAAGAGGCCTCGTGTGGCAATGACCAAAATTCGGCCCCGAGACCTGGGAAAGCGGTCAACTTCATTGACGAAGCCATGCAGATCGACTCGGAGAACGGAGAGGAGGAGGAGGAGGACGACGATGACGAGGAATTCATAGGTAGGATAATACATTTCGAGAAGATGGCGAATGTGAAGGTGGATGATCTTACTTTGATTCGTATTGTGAGCATGCATCGCTGAGGATGATGTGGGACACATTGAGCGCAGTGATGCTCCAGCTCTTCTCCACCTTGCATCCACCACGGCTCTGTCATTTTCCATATATGGTCACAGAGGCAGAATGATGCTTAATGAACATCATCTGTGCAGACACAAGAGGGACAGCCTTAAAAATAGCTGCAAGATCAAAGGCACCAGGAGATTTTTTCTCGTTTAAAGTAACACATTGCACCCGTAGGTCATTTGTATAATTTTCAGTTGCTGGCCGGCTGGGCCTTTACTCTGATTATACATCCAAAAATATGACAAATAGCAGAAAAAGACATGGACCTAAACCTCTAATGTGATGTCATGATGTTATATGATGTGATGTTTTCATAAACTGCTCATTTTCATCACAATAGCCAGTGAAGGTGCAGCAAGTAGCATAGCAACCCAGAGCTCTGACACAGCATCCCAATGAGCAGTGGGGTCCACAAGGCTGGCTGCAATGATTACATAAGGCCTCTTTATTCTATCATCAAATTATATAGTTTAGTATTTTTTGAGTCACTGTCGTGTACGGATCAAAACTCCAGTGTCTTGTCATGATGATATTTTAAATAAGCAAACCCGGACAACGCTGGCTGGCAGACCATTAATGGATGACACCTCCTGTCTAATGTATATTTCATACCGGGCTATTGTGTGTCAAAGGTTCGGACTTGTTTTACATTTAAATGTGTTATTCTAATTCAAATTGGATTCAAAGTGGCAGACAAGCTTCAAAGCAGCTGTCCTTATTCTGGTTTTACCCAAATGAAGATGGATCCTTAAGGGCTTGGCATACTCTGCTGCACATGTGCCACTGTAGATGCAGCAATAAATTAATAATTTCCAGTTACTGTAAGATACATTAACTTTATGGTGAAATGTATATTTCTTATGCTTTTGCAGCCCCAGTCATTAACCGATTCATCAGAAGAGCATCAGGTGAGTTATCCTTTGCTTCCTGTCTGAGCAGCCAGTTAAAAGCCTTCTCTGTCAAGAGGGGAACTCTGGACTGTGTGAGTGCTGGAAATGTTCTGTATAAAACTTGTTTGACACATGAACATGAAGGCTGTGTCAGATTTGCTCCAGCACAAGCTGGACTGAAGTATTTTTCCATCTGTCTTGTCTCACTGTCTTTGGTTCTTTCTAACAGTGTTGATTAATTAAAGTTTGTAAAACCACTTTATAAACAAATTCTTCTTTATAATGTCGCTGAGTGAAGTGGAAGGGGAGATACAGAAAAGTACAACTTCTAATAATCTATAGTTGTAGTAATAGTTATAGTAAGAATGTAGCTTCACAAAAATAACTTTGTTGTATTAGGGCTAATGGTTGCCTCAAACACACACATTCACACACATGAATTCTACAAAAAAAAGGCCTGTCTTACACACAAATCTAATACATTTGCATTCCTTCTATCTCTTTTGGTTTTTACCTGTTTCTGCCACATTGTACATTATATTATATGCAATGTCTCCTCAAACATTGTAGCAAAGTGTCTAATCAAGGCTCACCTGTTATGTTGCATTTCACAGCTTAAAAAGGGGGACACATGAATTGATAGTTGCACATTAGTAAGGATGAGCAGGTGAAAATATTCAGTGGCACTTGAATCATGATTCTTTCTTACCTTTTGTCATTTCAGATAGAAAATTATTATCCTCTGCAAAAGACAAATAGCCAGTAGACTTAATTAAAAATAATTGGCAAAAATAAGAATACTTAAAATGTTGTAAGACAAAGCAAGATATGCCATGCAGCAGGGTTTGCATAGCTATGAGGCCAACTGTGACCAACTCGGTTAAGTGATATATACCTTACTACTGCAGTGCACATATACACTGTCTTATTTACCCAAAGTTGGTCAGTGTAAAGTTTATTATAAGACCTCACAGACCTTTGACAGGCATTACAATTGCAAAATGAGCGATAGGCTACTGGTCAACTGGTCAACCAGTCAACTATATTTCCAAATCAGCAGACATGTTCTCTTAACAGATAGGTAGATGCAAATTACAGATAGTATGTCACAGACAATGAGAATAAAGGACAGAAGACATATCAAAACAAAAATAGATAAAAAGAAAGGAAATATAAATCTCACATTATTCCTCTTTAAAGAGATTATTGAATGTTCTTAATAATAATATTCTGAATGTGTTACTTTTTTTTCTCATCAATAAATGTAGGCGTCTCATAATGATTTTTAAACTCAAAAGCCAGTGAAGTTGGGGGTACTTTTGGTTAACCTCCATATGTAATTTACCATACAAGATCAGCTAATCAGTTAACAACAAAATCAAATAAATTATTGTCTGAAATATATTAAAGAAGACCAACAGGAGTTTAAATATGTGCAAAGATTAGATGAATGTCTTACATATTCAGATTCTATGTTACAAAAATGATATAGGTATAAGTTGGTTAAATACGTTTTTGTCTAACTAAACAGTCATTTGTTTATGTCATGCAGTGTGTGCTGAAGCATTCAATCCTGATGAAGATGAGGAGGACAAAGAGCCATGGGTAGGCTGCGCTCCACCTCACAATTATCAACTTTTCATTTGCCGGTGAATGTGAATGAACTTATACAGAATAATTATTCTGTATAAGTTCCCTCTGGGCAACAACACAGGTGTGTTCTGTTTTGCAGGTCACCCACCCAAAAACTGATGAGCAGAGACAGAGACTACAGGAAGCATGTAGGGACATTCTTCTGTTCAAGAATTTGGATGCAGTGAGTGGATTATTCCATGTGCTCCAGTTTGTCCTCTTCCATCTCTTAAATGACACAAAGGAGAGCGTGGCCTGAGGCCAGCAGCTTTTTGCCACAGCTCAGTGCACCATGCATGAAGATGGTCATTTTTAAGTAGCTGAAACAGCATGCTGAGTTCATTCTGTGCGATTGTTTCCTCAAATAAAACCCAAATTTTGTATTGAATCTGAAAACTTTTTTTTTATTGTACTGAGATTTTGTTCAGCTCTGCTGTTCTGTAACCACCACACAGGAAGAGATGTCTCAGGTGCTGGATGCCATGTTTGAGAAGTTCTGCATAGAAGGGGAGCACATTATTGATCAACATGATGACGGGGACAACTTTTATGTTCTTGAAAGGTACATTTTGAAATGAAAGGTTTTTCTCTTGAATCAGATCATTGATATGAGAAATGTAGTTTTGAAAATGAATATATTGTTGGAATATTCTGTAAAATCAATGTTTCTTGCTGACTAGACTTGATTTATTATTTTGCTTTTGTATTTTCTTTCAGTGGGAAGTTTAACATATTCGTGAAGGTTGATGGTATGGAGAAGCTGGTCGGCTGCTATGACAACAGAGGCAGCTTTGGAGAACTAGCACTGATGTACAACACCCCCAGGGCAGCCACCATAATCGCTGTCTCGCCTGGAGCCCTTTGGTGCCTAGTGAGTTAAATCCTTGAACAGGAGCACAGTTTGCTCCATGCTCAGCTTTTTGTTACACGCTGTGCTGTCATCAGGATTTACAGTAAAGACCCAGGTCGTCTGTAGCAGCGTTGGTACCTGGTATCATTTGTGAGGTCATTTCATAGTGACACATACTACAACATACTGATTAAAATCCACTGCAGTCCCCTGTCATGCCCCTGGATGGAATTGTACATGTTCATTAATGCATATATTAAACCCTTTAAAATGATTTTGTAGTGCATTTAGAGAGCTCAGCTTTCAGATGAACAATCTGTTTGTGTCTTTTTTTGTGAGTATACACCACTGGTGAATTTAGGTTGATGATTTAAGTTGTTAGATTCAAACTACTGTAAGAACTGTGGCCAGGACAGCTGTTTTGAATATTCAGTTGCTTAATCCCAGTTTGTTTATTAATGACTCAGTGGAGGTTGTGTCCTTTTAAAATGTGAGTAACCTCTTTGTAATGTCATGTCTGTGCAGACTGGGCAGGTTGCAGATGTATCCCCTGTTAACCTTGGCCCTTGTACTGTGCTTGTTTAAAATAATCCAGCTCTGTTAAACTAACATTCCCGTCAGGTTGATGAAGGATGGCACTGCTGAGGAGCTTCTGAATGAATAGTACTATCACTATAGTAGTCTGATTTAAACCCAGAATTAAAATGCTCTGTAATTTATTGGTCGCCTGGTCACATATTCACACGAGAGTACTCAAAGTTCTAAGGACAAGGACTGACTCTGACTACCCTACCACAAGGTGTGTTGGCTTGTTTGGGTGGGATTGTTTTTGTGATGTCAGCTTGAAGGTGCCCCATGGCAACCTCTACTGTGCTGCTGGTTAAAAATTGTGTCTTAACTGCTTATACTCTTGCAGAAGTTACTTAAAACCTGAAGAGTTCTGAATATTTATCATTGAAACAATCAGAATGGTTGAAATAAGTGGCGTCTTGTTTGCAGGAGATTGTCTGCTTATTTAAAATCTGGTTAACAGTGACCCCTACTGCAAAATGTGGATTTATATCAGTTATATGGTGAAAGGCTTCCAGAGAATCATTACCCAGTCAGTAATTGCAGGGAAAACAAGTGCAGTATTGAATTGAATTCCATTCCATTATGCATAATCTTTGTATTATAATGTTATGTTCAGTAGATGCCTCCTAGTTCAAAAGGACTTATCAAAAATAATAAAGGCTTTTGATTGGAAAATAGGATTTTTTACATATTTCCATCAATCACATGCATCCATCCGTCCATTATCTATGCCGCTTATCCCATGAGGCATATGCATTCACAAATCATTAACGCAGTACCACAGGATTAGAACAAGTAAAATATGTATTTCTTTTTACATTGTCTTGAAACCGTCTTTTATTTCTGTGGCAGGATCGTCTGACATTCAGGAGGATCATAGTGAAGAATAACGCCAAGAAGAGAAAGCTGTATGAGGCGTTCATCGAAACGCTACCACTGCTCACATCATTAGAGGTCAGAAGATTAGCTTTTTTGTAAGGAAACTGCTAAATGCATTCACAGTAAATCCACTGATAACCAAATATGTGTCCATTCACAGCTCTCTGAGAGAATGAAGGTTGTAGATGTTCTGTCCACCAAGGTGTACAATGATTCACAGCAGATTATTGCACAGGTGAAGAGTTGCTCTCTTTTTATTTTACATTCTAATGGAGCATTTATTAAACACATAGCCACGCATTTAATATTGCATGAATGCTTTGTGTTACAGGGGGATTTAGCGGATTCCTTCTACATTGTCGAGTCTGGCCAAGTTAGAATCACCATGAAAAGAAGCAGGGTATGTTTGCACAGTCTCCCTTTAAGTTTTAGGTGTAAAAAAACGTGTGATGTTTTCTGGTATATTATTGTGTCTTTGTTTTCCTACTAGACGAAAAAAGACCAGGAGGAAGAGGAGGTGGAAATTGCCACATGCACAAGGGGCCAGTATTTTGGGGAGTTGGCACTTGTCACAAACAAGCCCAGAGCTGCATCGGCGTATGCTGTGGGGAGCGTCAAATGCTTGGGTACTTAATGATCATTTATATGTTGAATCCAGCATGTTAATGTTCCACTGTACCACCTATTGTTTTATGTTACTCTCTTTAAACAACGTCGTGTTTTGTTTTTCAGTCATGGATGTCAAAGCCTTTGAGAGATTGCTGGGTCCGTGCATGGACATCATGAAGAGAAACATTGCTAACTATGAGGAGCAGCTGGTCACCCTGTTTGGAAGTAGCCCTGAGATTGAGCAACACAGTGCATAAGATGGCTCCAATGGACCATGAATCCGTGGATGAGAAAACAAAAGGCTTATATGGAAGATTTCCCCCCTGTAGTCACTTAAACGTCTTTTCTTACAAGAAATGTGAATACCCACGACGCTATTTGTGTATGAGATAAATAGAACAAACAACGTCAGATTCCCAGATGAGACGAGGTTCATTTCAGCAGAGTTTGCCACAGAGTGTTACGACTAAATGTGAGCCAAAGCAGAGTTGCTTACAGCTTCCTTAAATTCAATTTCTCTCACGACTCACTCACCGAAAAGACGTACGTGTACATTTTACTCGTGAGAGTCAGATGCATTATTCATTTGTATTCTGAACACTTTTGTTAACTCTCACCTTATATCCCACAGTGTTATCGTTACACCCACAGTATTATATTGTTTGTACCTTTTTAAATATTGTTTGTTAAAACCAGATGCCAAAGCAAATTTCTTACTGGATAATAATTGTGAGTAAAACACGACATATTCTCTTGTCAATATTTTTGTGGCAGGAGCACGAACACTGCACGAGGCAACGCAACACGAGGCAACGCAACACGAGAACAGATAAACAATTTATAAAGGGAGTGGATTTGATTCTGTGTTTGAATAGCTTCTTTCACATATTTGATCACAAGAGAATGTAGACTTGGCAGTACTTTAGCATTTTTACAAAACACATTTTGTTTATCATGAGATTTAATCCCTTAAATATGTGTTCATAAGATGTACATCATTGTTGGACAGTGTTTGTGGCTGTTAGCCTTTTGAAAATAAACAAAAAAACAAAAAGAATCTTCAGAGAGATAGCTGATAGTTTTGTAAGAATATACAACACATTGCTATACAATTTGAAACTGAGTATTTACTGTTGATGTACAGGCCCACCTTTAATTTGATAAGTTACCCCACTAGACTGCACCCATTATGGGCAATGTCTTGAGAACATTGATTTTCCTGTGTTTTAATGTCTGTTTTTGTGTTGGTGAAACATATATTTATAATTATGACATTCATTATTGCTGTCTACCTCTGCCAACAGCTTCTACTTTATGGAAACACATATTCTGATGTTCCCTTTCAACAGAATCTAAGTCTCTCTGACTCCCTCTCTCTCCTTCTAAAATGAATAATTAGTCTGTATTTTGTCTGTGCTTTCCTGCAGCTTTAACTGTTTGAAGCTGCTTTAACATTTAAACATTATGAATTTATTTCCCCCCCTTTGTGCAGGTTGTAGGCTACTGGTCATTTCTGAGGGCAGAACCCATAATACTGGATGAAAGTACTGTATGTTTCACTTTTCATGACAATAAAGGACATTTTTATATAGTTTTTGTGTCATATTTGTTCTTGATACAATAATATCTGCCTACTAATTGCACAATTGTCTGTCTGTATGTGGCTCACATATCTAGAGAAACAATTCATCTTTTTCGGCCTTACACTTGGCCTGTCTATTGGCATGTTATTTTTGCATTATTATTACATATAATTTGGCTGACACTTTTATTCAAAGCAACTTCCAGGGTACAAACTCAAAACAGCAAGAATCATGTAAGTACATTAGCATCAAAATAGCCCAAACTATAAGTGCTACATATAAGTGCAACTTGACTAAGACCATCCTCTTAGCCAAGGTGTAGTTGGAGAGATGGGTTTTTAGCCTGTGGCGGTAGATGTGTAGACTTTCTGCTGTCCTGATGTCAATGGGGAGCTTGTTCCACCATTTGGGAGCCAGGACAGCAAACAGTTATGAGGGGGCAGCAAGCCGATTGGCCGATGCAGAGCGATGTGGACAGGCTGGGGTGTAGGGTCTAACCATGTCCTGGATGTAGACTGGACCCGATTCGTTCACAGCACGGTACACAAGTACTATTATATTGAAGCAGATGCGGGCAGCCACTGCTAACCAGTGAAGGGAGCGGAGGATGTAGCGGTGTAGTGTCAGTGAACTTAGGTAGGTCTGGACTAGTCGAGCAGCTGCATTCTGGATGAGTTGCAGAGGTCGCATAGCCCTAGCAGGCAGACCAGCCAGGAAGGAGTTGCAGTAGTCTTGGCGTGAGCTGACCGGAGCTTGGACCAGAGCCTGTGCCGCCTTCTGAGTGAGAAGGGGATATATTCTCCTGATGTTGTGCAGCATGTATCTACACGAGTGGGTTGTTGCAGCAATGTTGGCGGTAAGAGAGAGTGTTCAAATGTCACACATGGTGATAGTGAGGTAATGTTTGAGAGAGCCCTTCTTTGGAAGGAAAAGTAGCTTGGTCTTGTTAAGGCTGATTTTTAAGTGGTGTGTGGACATCCACTGAGAGATGTCAGTCAGACAGGCAGAGATTCATGCTGCTACCTGTATTTCAGACTGGGGAAAATAATTAGTTGGGTGTCATCTGCGTAGCTGTGGTAGGAAAGGCCATGTGAGTGAATAACAGAGCTGAGAGAGTTGGTATACAGAGAAGAAGAGAGACAGGTCTGCAGCTGTTTACTTCTGATGAGTTGAGGGTGGGTTTCTTGAGGAGAGGGTTCACTCTTGCCTCTTCAAGCCAGATGACAAGGAAGTGTTAAAAAGATGGGTAAGAAAAGAAAGAAGGTCAGGAGCTATTGACTGGAGAATGTGAGATGAGATGGGGTCAAGAGGGCAGGTGTTAGGGTTGGCAGAGGTTACTAGGGTAAGAACTTGATTGGGAGAGAGGGGGGTTAAAAAGGATAGAGTTGGGGATGAAGATGTGGTTGATAATGTGATGGGCCCAAGGAAGTGCAGTGGTGATTCTGACACATGATACATTTGATACTGATACAAATGTAATAAACAGTTGACCAGCGCTCTGTAGCAGTCAGTGGGGGTTGGGCAATGTGCTACATGTCAATGTGTGGACCGAGTTAAACGTGTCTTCTTCCATGTCATCGGATAAAATTAGAGCAGTGGTTGGCTGGGTCAAACTGTATCATTTTTTATTTCACCATATCAGACTGACAGACATTCATGGAGGCTGATCGCCATCATGACAGCAACATTCATTGAATCACTTTCTGTTGAGAAAGTTGTTTTCATAGCAAAAGCACAATGTTTGTTTTGTTGCTGTAATGCTTTATATCAAGCAGAATTACAGAGATTTTATTTTGAAAAGTTGGTAACTGGGGTCTGAAGATTGTGCCACTTGCTTAACAGACTGAATCATTCAAACTTATACATAAGCAATGCATAAGAACAGCAATAAAGCAAATTCGACTGAAAAACTACTACAACATCTACATCGCAGATAAACCAGGTAGGATGATTATAAAGTTAGTAGAGCCCTGCTGGAGGATCTCAGGCAGCGGTCATTAGGGTTAGCAGATCGCAGATATAGGCACCAGCCTGACCGTTCAAGGCTTTAAAAACAAGCTGTAATATCTTAAAATTAATTCTTAAACCTGTTTTGTACAAGTTGTAATCTTTGTAGGTTTCGCTTGTAGTAATCAAGTCAGAATGAGATATAAGCATGGATGACAAGTCTGTAAAAGAAAGGAATGATGTAATTTTGGTTAAGCTGTTGGGCAAAGCAGGATTGCACCGCTTTGGTCACTTGAGCATCAAAACACAGCTCAGAATCATAAATAACTCCTGGGTTACTTACGGGTGTCTTTACAGACATTGGTTAATATGGCACAGCACTGCGGCCAGGGGGTGTAATTATAATCACCTCAGACTTCCAATCATTCATGTGCAGAATTTTTTTAGCGATGAGCTTTAATTTCATCCTGGCAGGACATAACATATAAAATATAATAGAGGAAATACCACCAGTTCACAGATGTTCATTCACTCAATCCTTCACCATTCATTCATTTTTCATTCATAGCCATTCTTTTGTCCATGCACTAGATCTTGTAGTTCAACAGTTGAAACGATTGAATCACGATAGAAAGAAGCATTAGAATCTACATCTGACAGACATCTGTCCAAGTTCTTTTTTGCTTTAGTTGCAACATTGCAGATGAAAAATAACATGTATTGTTCCTGTTATTGCCAATCAGCTGTTACTGGGCAGTAACAGGCATGCACTTTCATCCAATGACGCGATGAGTAACAAACATGGCCCCGCCTTCTGTGTTTTTCTCAACGGCGTTAACCAATAGAATACCAGAATTGTCTTTATTGACGTTCCTGCCCACCAATAGGGATCTTCCTCTGGAGACATTCATTCCCACCCATCGAGTGAATGCCAGAGAGTTTTTTGATGGCGACAGGTCTGGTAAGTGGGAACTTCTTGACTTTTTTCCGAAGAAATAAGCCGTTGAAACTCGTTTTTAACGTTAGCATCGTGTCATCCACGTCTCCACGAGTCTAACGCTGTATTTTAACCGGGCTGTCACGCTTTTTATCCCACGTAGAATCACAGGTTGGGCTCGACAGTTTTTTTTTCTTTCCTCTCGCTGTGACGCTTGTTGTTTTGGTGATAGCAAACCCACCCGACAGCAGTTCTGAGAACTGAAACCAGCGAACCCAGCGGAGAGACCCTCTGTGAATCGTGTCGTAATGTCGTTGAAATAGCTCGCGGAGGCTTCGGTGTCATTCATTTTGAACGGAGCTCAGAGGTTGCGTCATGCCTCAACTTGTTGACATTCTTTTGTTTACAGTGTTAGAGCCACGGCCTGTGGGTCTGTGCTGCTGTGGAGGAGGACAGGGGGGGACAGCAGGCCCCGACTTTAAACTACGACACCGTGCACTTTAAAGCACGATTACACTTTTAGAACATTTTATTCTCGACGTGTTTCAAGCGAATCCGCCTTTACGAAGAACAAGCGACGGTTTGTCCGAACCTGCAGCGGCGCTTGTTCGCTCGTCAGATCGCTAATAACCGTGTGTTCTTCTTTTAAAAACGATCTAATCCAGAGGCCACAGCTTATTTGACACTTTACACCGTTTATTTCACTTTGCATGTCTTCAAACATGAAGCACTTTTCATATAAGAACACAAATGTCATCGATGTCGCTTCGTATTTTTCTCCTCTCGCCGGTTTTGAACGTCCTCTCGACACTTTTCAAGACGAATTCCTGAAATTCATCACTTTAGCTACGCAGCCATGAATGAATGAGCTCTGTTGCGCATGCGCCACATCCCCTCAAGTTTATAAACAAGGCCTCCACGCAGCGAGTCACGTGACCAGCCACAGAGCTCCACTGTGTGGATTCACAGACAAAGGAGTCCCCACACACCGCCTGTCTTTTCCATCATGTCCATACGATACATGGCATCTATTGTAGCGATTACACCCATCATTATTTATCTGGTGTTGTTACAAATCTCAGGCAGTTAATGTTTATTGTGTTAGTGTTTTTATTCAATGGATCCTTTCATCTTGTCTCAATGAAACCTTAACTTTACGACCAAAAACATCTACATATTCACACTTGAATAATATTGTAACATCATTTATTTTTGTAATATTAAGACATTCTCAAAATCTCATAATAAAAAATGTTTAAAGTTGTAATAGAGAAATAATTGGGACAACAAGGTCGTAATTTAATGAAAAACATTCATAATATTATGACAATAATTAATTTTATTTAGCAATTAAGCACGTAGCGGTGCTCGTGGTCAGCCTAACAATCGATCACTACCAAATATTTCCTCCTCCAGTAAAGAGGCAACTTCCTCCAAGTCTGTGTATCTTTCTTCAAATTAGACACTTACACAATCTTTTCAAGGTCCTGCTACTTATAATTTGGTTCTGATGCACTGAAGTATAACTTAACCTACTCTAAAGTATAACAGTCTTTTTTTAACACAGGCAACAGGCTGATATATTTCCCTCCATAATGACACAAAACCTAAAACTATGATATAATTCTTGTAAATTTGCAACTTTGTTCCCCTAATATTACCACTTGAGTCTCATATCTCAGATATTTTTCCTCTTAAATGGCTTTAGTACAACACTTTGTCTATGAAAGCTCTAATTTTGTCTTTTTATTTGTCTAAAACCAGCCGACGTGGCAGAACATGATGATGGATGCTGAGTAAACGGACTGGAGGCCAGGTTTTTTTTTTTAAATAGGCAAAGAGAAAAGAGGGGAAAGGACAGGAAATTGTGGGAATGGACGAGTCTTTTGATCCACTCAAGTGTAACGAAGACCTGCCTTCCTCACCTGGGTGCCACATGGATTATGGTAAAACGCTGCACCAGCAAGAAGTCACATTCTATATTTTATTTTTTTCAGGTTTATAATGAATATTACTGCTGACCTCTCTTTAGATGACATGCCAGAGCTGCAGGAGGTGGAGGAGGACCAGAGGGCTCCGGGGTTATTTCAGGTCGGAGCAGGAGTGTCTCACCAGGAGCTCAGCTGCTCCCCTAGCACCAACTGGCTCGCTGAACTGGCCAACATTGCCACCAGTCCTCAGAGCCCTTTGCTGAAGGATGCCCTACATAAGAGGTTTGTACAAATATCTGGTAGTATGGAGATCAGTTAAGTCTAACAGTTACATACATATGACATAAACACAGAGACCTTGTCATCGCACAGAATAACAAGTGCACACTAGTATACCTTGGGGGTATTCCAGAAAGCAGCATTAGCCACATAACACTGAAATCATAAATCTAAAATCAAATTACAATAAACTTAGATAACCCAAGTATTTTACAGGATTACATTCAGCTACACATATTTTATACACAGTATTATCAATATGTTCACTTATGATCCATTTCTTTGTTTCTATGTTATGTAAGAATTGTTTACAAGTGTCTTACAAATGAATCGCCCCCACAACTATATTTTATGTTATTTGTTGGTATGTGTGGTGTATGACACAATAACTATCTAATTATATATGTTTTTTTATACACTTTTTACAGATCATCTCCAGTTCACATCTTTGGCAACAGTAATAGTTTACATTCCTATGCACGGCCACCATTAGCTAGCAGTGCACCCAACCCGTCCAGAGGCCACCTCAGAGAGCGCAGACGTGTCAGGGTACGCTTTCCCATAATTATCCATAAACAATAAATTCTGCATGAGATTCAAACCGAAATTCTTATTTTACTTGTGTCATTGTAAGATTTTTTCTATCATCTATGACAGGCTAGTAGTGAATCGGAGTCTGGTGTTTTCTCAATGTCCTCGTCCTTCTCTGATGATGAAGACATGGCCTGGTCTCACTCCTGGCCCTCTACAGCCTGGCATTGCTTCCTGAAAGGTACACACTCTCACAGCTAATGCTTCTACTACAGTACGTTCACACCATCTGAAGTGACCTGAGTTGGGTCAACCTTTCTTGGGGGGAAAAAAAAAACGTGTTTTTGAAAAGTATGCCGTTATAGCTTAAAGGCACAATCCAGTCTAGTGAAGACATGTACCGCCCATAAGAAGACCGTAAAGTCATTCATTGATGTTTTCATAAATCTCTAAATGTATGCTTCTTTAATTTCTAAGTTTTTTGAAACACGATCAGAAAAAAACCCACACAGTTTTATTTTTGTCTGAAAGTCCAGTTTTTCAATCATGTTTATCAGTAGAGTGTTGGTTTTTATTCCTGTATCTGCTCTGGCCTTAAAACGCTGATGACAACCAGACACAATCCGGATTGTTCTAATAAGGAGCAGTAGAAGTGGTTTTTCTGTTTTCACTTTTTTGAATGAATCCTCCCTTCTACAAGTATCTGAACAAGGATAAACATGACTTTAAAAGAATTCTTAAGAAATATTGACCTCTGGTGTCTAAACAGCAGCATTGCACTCATTTCCTGACGTCCTCTTATCAATACCAACGCACATCTGTTCTTTCACCACGTTAATATTCAGGAACTCGCCTGCGCTTCCATCGCGGCCCTAATGTAGAGTGGCAGGAAGCCGATGAACTCAGGGATTCAGATGATGACTCAGATGATGAAACCATGATGCCATCCGCCTCATCTCTCAAGGTTAGACAAAGAAAAACAACTTCTGTATGTCTTGAAAATTTGTAATGCTGTGGAAAATCCTCTAGCTATGTAGACCTTATGTCCATTATTTCTGCATTGTTAATCGTATGAGTGACAGATTGTCTGTGAAGTATACACTATTATGGCTTGGAATGGCCACAAGGTGACAGACAGGCTGAATGAGTCATAAAATACATTCTTGGTGATTTTCAGTGGTGATGTAATTTTTCATTCAACTAAATTTCTTAACCTTTCCAGTTAATCAGGCACTAAATTTTAGTTAGTTCAGAATTTCTTTAGTGTTGGGTTTGTTTATAGTTTAACTTACATGTGAGTATAACCTTGTCTTATTGGTCTTTTTCTTCATTTACAGAGATATGGTTCAGGGGGGCTGAAGCTGATGAGCCATGAAGAGACAGTATCTTTTGGCCAGGCAGTTCTTAAACTGACCTTTGACCCAGGCTCACCTGATGAGAGCTTTTTAACAGCTGAATGCCGACTAGATCACCCATTTTTTGTCAGAAATAAAGGTCAAATAACTTCATATTTCTTGTTCAGCTCTATATAGAAATACACTTCTAATGTAGTATAAATAGAGAACAGGTTATGCTTTCTGATATTTTGAGAAACAGAATTAAATAAATGTCAGATTTGTTGACGTTATCCTTCATTGAAATATTTGCTATCTTTCATTTTCCATCTTTCTTTTTAGGTTGGTCTTCCTTTTATCCAAGCCTTACAGTGGTGCACCATGGGATCCCTTGCTATGAGATGCAGCTCGGTGACGTGTGCCTGCCACCAAACCACCCAGATGCCATTAACTGTGATGACTCAGTCGTTTTTGACACTTTCAGAAGGTACACTCTTCTCAATAATGTGTTCTTCCTTTGTGTAAGTAACAGACTTGTGGGGATGAGTTATCCATCAGAGGAGCAAAGAGGGTTTTGTATCCACCCGTTTGAAGACCTCTTTTGTACTGGTATTGAGTTCTGTCTGACGTACACATGTAAGCACACAAGTTGTCATAGGTCACTTTTGGGGAATTTACACAGACTTGCATGTATTTCCTGGGTACTTTCCCCAAACCCTAAATATAACCACTACTTACTTAACCTCAACCACTGACTCAAATAAAAATCAGCTTTTTCCTGATTGGAGACACAGCATCTGTCCCCAATTAGATAAGCCGTCCCCAATGGATTAGTTTTTGCCAGACAGAAACACATGCACATTAGACTTTTTATTTTCAAAGTGAAAAAAATGTTACATAAATGCATGATCTCCATTAGTTTTATGCCTGGATCGTTCAACAACTCTTAAAACAAACTAGAAGGGCAGTCTGAGGAAGTTAAATCTAAAATCTTGCATATACCCCCTTAATCGAAACCATTCTAGATTCCTCACCCTTTCACCAAGTTTCGCTAAAATGCGTTCTGTAGTTTTTGAGTAATCCTGCTAACAGACAAACAGCAATGAAAGCATAACTTCCTTGGGGAAGGTTTATATTTGGCTTATAAATATGTGACTATATAGCACATCTACAATGGTTTACAAGAAGATTTGAGAGTTTATTTGAAACTGTTATTTCAGAAAAACGAATCAAAATTCAAATGTGTGTGATGCAGAATTTTAAAATGAAAAGGAACAAACAGCACATGTAATGACAAAAATGTGTGAGATTAGAAACTCACAATATTAACGAATGTCTCCGTTTTCCTTCCTTATCCTGCAGTTACGACTTCACCCCACTAGATTCCTCAGCAGTGTATGTTCTCAGCAGCATGGCTCGTCAGCGCAGGACCTCCCTGTCCAGTGGAGGCGCTGTGAGTCCAGACTGTGATAAGCTCGAGCGCTCCAGCTCCCCGCAATCCTCAAATAGCAAATCAAACAGGAGCCACACCTCAGGGACAGCCAGCGTTGCCACGCCTACAAAATGCAAGCGGCCAATGAATGCCTTCATGCTCTTTGCCAAGAAGTACAGAGTGGAGTACACACAGATGTATCCTGGGAAGGACAACAGGTATACAAAGGACACTAACATCTGCTGCAGTCATCCACACTATCATATATATGAAACTAGAACTAATTTAGGTTAGTGTTTCTATCAAAGTGTCACACGACCTTTGTTTTACAAAATATCTCCGTCCAGTTAAGAAGACAAAAACGACAAACACTCAAGTGGAGCACGTGTTTTGCTGTGATCTCAGTCGGCTCCAGCAGAAGTTTCCCCTTTGTTCAACTTGACTGACTGGAATTGTTCAGCCAGCCAATAGAAACAATGCTGCACTTTGTTTCCAAATGGAGAAGTTACTATTCTACCTTAATTCTTTAATATTTAGTACATTATCACACTACCAGACCACACACTGTAGCATCGCTCTCACAGGCCGATGCTCTGATCCATGTTTATTTTTTACCATCATCTGAAATGTGATGACATTTCCTTTTTTAGTGCCAGGACATTTTTCTTTCAACAGACATGAGACATGATGTGAGCGTACCTGTAGCCCTTACAGGACACGATATCATGGTTCCAAAGCAGCTACACATAGAACAGAGCGATCACAAATTCTAAACAGACTATGAGAGCAGTCTTCCAGTTTGTAGTGTGGCTGTGTAACGTTGTAATAACCAGTATGAAGGCACAGAGCACGTTTCTTTGGGCAAAGGCGACCTCTGACCTGTCCACTGGAGCCCAGCTGGAGATTGTAACAGTGTTTGACTCTGTCCATCACATGGGCACTAATTGAAGTGACTGAGAAAGGAGTAACATTTGTAGAGCTGGAGAGTAGCACGACCTTTACAGTAGAGACGCCACAGTGTGGAAATCTTCCCTCCGGGTAATGAACTCCCGACAACATCAGTGTTACTCAATACAAAGGACATTTTACAAGAGATGACGTGTCGCTTCGATCTCTTCAGAGTGCTTACTACACTTGCACTTGGCAATGTGGAGATTAAGTGTTGCCTCAAGTGTTTCTACCACTTCAGCAGATTGTAGTTTGCATATTGCCTCATTTTACGTGTGTAAATTCCCTTTTGGTATTGGGTTTATATCCAAAGTAATACTATAATAAGTGGACACCTTTGTTTTCATCAAATCCTCTGCTTTGTCCTTTTGGTCAACTGCTCTCATCTTGTGATAGGGCTCTGCCACTCTGTGATGCAACTCTCACTCTGTTATAATTGTTGTATCCAATGTATTATTGATGTCGATTTAAAAATTGTAGTTTTTTATGTAGAAAAAAAAAGAGTCCTGTCTCGCTACATCTAGCAAATGTTATTTTGTAAGTGCGATTTTCATCTCAGTTTAGTTACAGCCTCAGCATTCTGTTTTCTTTTTGGACCATTTACATTCAGTGTGTCCAAGTTACGTTAGTAATGTTGGTCTGGGATATAATAAGCTTATTTTCATTGTATAGAGATTTACAATGAAACTGGAATAGAAAATGATCTAGTCAAAGAAAGTACAACAGATCCTGTTGTAACAAACGTATGAAAAGGTAAATCCTTCAACATCTTTCTCTAACTTTTCACCCCAGAGCCATTAGTGTCATCCTGGGTGACAAGTGGAAGAAGATGAAGACTGAGGAGAGGAGGATGTACACGATGGAGGCCAAAGCTCTGGCTGAGGAGCAGAAGAGACTCAATCCAGACTGCTGGAAACGTAAAAGAACCAACTCAGTAAGAACCAAAGTCACTATGACCTGTAGTAACAACACACAGATTGTACTCCGATATTTCCTGACACCATGATGTTCCCGTTTTCTAACAGGGTTCCCAGCAGACCTAGTTAATCCCCCAGAATCCCTGGCTGCTGGCTTTTTTTGGCGTGGAGAGGTGCTGGACAGAGTCTGATGGACCGCTTGATGCCTCTTTGCTCTCCTGTATTCTTGATACTCAACTGTGATGCTGACTTCACTTCCCTTTTCTTTTAACCTTGAAACATTTATAGAGTCAAACCAGATTATGAACTATAAACAAAGCATGTAATCTAGTCACTAACAGTGCATATATTTTCTTATATCTTTAACGTCCAAGATGTCTTATTCCCCTGAAATAAGGAAGAATGAATGCTCTTGCGAATTTCAGGTTATTTCATATTCAAGGTTGAAAATAAAAATGACAGCATGTGGTGCTATGCTTCAGTGTAGAAGGAGCAGGAAAACAACAAGTGTCTATTTATAATAATTAAAAAAGGGGAATTTTAGGCAACTTTTCACAACTGTTCATATGGATTATATTTGTAAGATTCAGTCTATTGCACAGATTGGTAACCCTTTCATACATTTTGTAATACAGTCTATATTCTGCAGCTGAACTATATGGCCAACAGTTTGTGATACTGTCCCGCCAAGTCTGTAGATGGGTTTTTGTTTTTGCTCAACCGCCAGGCCATGTGATGTGAAGGCATCCAGCATGTGCTGGTGGGTTTACACTCAGTCACACAGCACTTCAGGCCTTCACTGCAAGTGCTTGTTTCTTTTGCACTTTATATAAATATGTAATCTAATCATATACAGCCATTGTATACTGGTGGAAACCATTTGTATAAAACAGTATCTCGGTAGTTAGCTGTCCGACACAGTCGCGGCTCAGTGGCTATGTTCTGCTTTCAGGTTGCTAAATGAGTGCTTTGTTCATAATGTACAGGTTTTCATAGTCCAACAACCTCTTGCACAAAATATCCTTGTATCATATTATAAATAATTGTTTTTTAAAACTTGCATCTTATCCAAGTGTTGGGTTCTTTTTCATAAACTGTAAGCTGTAATCACAACCTGTGGGGATGCTTGGGTCCGTGTTATGTCTCATGTTTTTGTCTGTCCCTTTAGCTTCCTCCCATGAATGAGCGCGTGTCCTTTTCTGACACTCTGAACCAGGCAGGTCTGAAGCTTTAAGAGCTCTTGATATCCACTGATCTAAATGTCCAACCAGTAAAGCTTGATGTTTCCAGGTAACAACACAGTTAAAGACTTTTCATTCTTTTCTGCTACATCAAAACGATCGGGCACAGATGCTAATAAAGCCTCCCAAGTAGCAATTGTACTGTTGGAAGATTATTTAGTCCTGGGCTGAATGAGTTCATTATTGAACGTTTTAATTGAATCTTATACTCACTGGATCCCAGAATCAGATTATCATAAGATTTTCCAAGAAATACTTATATATATATATATATATATAAAAACATCAGTTGATGTAGTTAGAAGTTAAAGATTTGCTTAATTCCGGTTGATGTCAGTGCAATTATTAAAAATCAGTAAAACAACGAGTGCGAACATGCAAAATCTGTGCCCCATTCAATACATTTAAAATATACAGATAGGGGGCGCTGTCACACAACATTTGCTCAGAGGTGCATGATGACAATGATCCATCTATAGGGGTCATGATGAAAACACAATGAAGGAGTCTCTAGTTGAAGAGTCCCGACACATGTAAAATCAAGTCAGTGAACATTGAAGCTGATGTGGCAGTGATGTACCAACACCCTGTATGGATACTGAATCTGAACACGCTGCAACTGTAAAAAAATAAAAAATCTTTTCTTACTATGAGTGTAAAAAAAAACATGCCTCAAATGATTTATGGGCATTATGAAGTTATTATTTTCTTATTTATGACCATCTCGAGGGCCTTGCTTGTCTGCAAGTTGGTCTGAGAGAGTGAGATGCATAGCACTGCATGCCTCATGAAATAACAATGATCAACACCCTGCAAGCCTTTCAAGCAAGGCAATCTAATTATAGCTCCATAACAGGCAACTCCGAAATGATCCGACGTGAATACTTTATGTAGTGTTAATACGAGGTAAATGGAAAGTTTTGTCTGATGATGTGCTTCTGGCTGAAGGTTTGGAGTTTAAATGGAGAACTACGGAGCCACGTAGCAGCTTTTTTGATCGGAAATTAAAAGCATTTTTCAAATCTTGTCACAGTTTTGCGAATTAAAACCATGTGTCACTGTCGTAAGAGGCGGATCAACGTCCTCTGTCTATAAACATTGTATTATAAAAGCACACACATCATTTGTGTCGCCTCACATGGGATTTTCAGAGGCTGATGTTCTGGGCTTACAAAAAATGCTTCCCCAGCTAACGTCAGTAAAGGATATATAGACATTATATATGAAGCAATGCTCCATCTAAGCTGTGACAAACGGCTTGTATTTATGCATCAGGTCTTTTCAGAGGAACAGTCAAAGAAGGAACTAAGATTAAATAAAGTTATATAGAGAAATTCGGATGGGGCTCATCACTGCTGGTTTCCTCTTAAATCAGTAGCTGAATCTTAATCAAGCTTCCTAATTAGGGGCAATTAACATTAGTCATTCACTGAGAGACAGCAGACTCTGTGTCTCCGTGTCAAAGCAGTGTTTGTGTCTGTCTCATCTATAATTGGCACTTTGTTACAGAGACATGTCTTAATTTCATTTACACTGCTTCTAATAATTGCTGCACATTTTTAGGCTTAAAACTAAAAGGAGCCAGGGTGTGATTTATGCAGTGCCTGTTTTTGGCTTGCGGGGTTCACCAAGACATTTTAAAACATTTAAGACCCATTAAACACAATATATGATGTAATTTAATACATGTTATGGTCCTATTGGGCAAAATATGAAAGCAAAAGGATGGAGAGATAAATTTAGACCATATGTCCAAGATTTATTCCGTATTTTATCACATTTGTTTTCAACACTTTTTCCACTTAATATAACAATACATGCTAATGGTAATCATTAAACGAATGTAACCCAAATAAGCAGCATGATATTAATCGATGCATTCACAGATATAAAAAAACAATTTTAGAGATGGACTGATGAGAAAATTAAAACAAATTTAATTGCCAAGCTTTTTTGATAAATCATTAGTTTTTTGGTCACTTTTCAAGAAAAACAGCCAAATATCCGCCACGTTTTTTTTTGTATCATTCTAAATCATAACATTATCTCAAGGCACTTTATATACTAAGGTCAAGACCTAACAGTATTATATTCATGAAATTAAGCAGTTGGTAGATGTCACCTTGGATTGTGGGAAATCTTCATGAGCTTTCTTTCAATATATTATGACGATTTATCAGAATAAACAAATATTGTTTTAAGGAAAAAAGGGCAAATAAACCAATGATGTAAAATAATCTCTAGTTGCAATGTGTTTTTGACACTTGGCCTTTGTGTGGCGAGCTCCTGTAACAGCAGAGGTGACAGTGTTGGCTTCAGCTCAGATTGTTCAGACTGTGGCAGCGTCCACTGACACAACGATCACATATTTAGTTCTGAGGTGTGTAACATCTCCTGACAGCCTGCCAACATACAGACACACTCACCGTCATGGGAGAATATGACTTTAAATATGGCCTTTTTATGAGGGAACTGTGTTCAGGGTTTTTCAACACTTTATATGAACTCTAGCTAGAATCTCTATTATTAATCACTTGTTGCACTAATACATAGAGACACTTGATACTGAGTCAATTATAAAAAAGAATATGACATTAAGAGAAAGACTGCAGGTAAAAAAAGATAAGTGGATTCCTCCTCTCTCTCCTCAGCCATCAGTAGCAACTCACTGATACTGTGGCATTTTGTGAAGTTCTCACAGATGAAGCTGCATAGAGATTCTGATGCAGTGAAGAAAGCATTGTTTATCTGATTGGACCAAATTCCTGTTTATTTATAGTCATATATGAAACTTGAGATGTAGGAAATTGTATTGTGTAATAATATTACACATGTTTAAGGCCCTTAAATTTGTGGCCTTAAACGCATCTTTGGCATTTCAAACATTTCTCAGAGTTTACTCATTGTCCATCCTACAAGCACACACCTACTGTTTATTTACAGTGGACCTGAGGGAAAACTAAAACAAGACAAATGAGAAAACACAACAGCAAATAGGAAAAGGCAAGGCAAAACAACAAGACAAAAAACACAACAATAAATGACAAAACACTACAGCAAATCACAAAACACCACAACAAATCCGTTGTTTTGACGTGTTTTCTTATTTGATGGTGTTTTCTCATAAGCTAGTGTATTCTGTCATTTGCTGTTGTTTTTTGATTTGCCGTTTGTGTTTTATTTGCCGTTGTGTTTTCTGATTTGTAGTAGTTTGTCGTAGTGATTTGCACTTCAGGGCCACCGTATATACTGTATCTTCAATAAACTACTACTGTCTGATTTATTCGTGTAGTTCTAGAACACATTTTGAGAAAAATAGTAACTGCAACAGTTCATGAATTCCCAATGCACACACTGTAAAAGAGATTCTGATGGTTTCATAGGCCGCATGTTCCACTGCTCTTTTGTCTCTTTCCTTCAGCCACTTTCTTCTTTCATACTGCCCACATCTCTGTCTGCCCATTACTCCCTCCCCTGTGTTTCAGAGCCCTAATTGGATGGTGTGTGAACACTGTGAAAGGGGGAAAATCATTCCATTTTCTTGGTCCGCAGGTTCCAGGCAACAGAGAACTGAATTGAATAAACCCCTGCTGATAGAATTTGCACTTTGCTCTGATGGCTGAACAACAGAACGGCCGAGACGACAGAAATCACATAAGAGTCTAACAAAGCTCCAGAGGAGTTGGGGACACAAACCGCTGCATGGCAAACTAATCCATGCTAATGCTCATACTGTAGCTGCTGCCCTGGATTACACAATTGTTAACACAGACGCACACAAGCCCATTAATCGGGGCTGTGTTGCCTTCCAGGTGACTGATTTTGTAGATCAATGTGAATGCTGTGTCACAACTGTGTGATATAACTTTTTAATACCATTTTAAATAGTAATTAATCAATCAAATGATCAACAGAAAATGTATCATGTACATATAGAATTTTAGACATGACAGTGCTAACATCCTGATGTTAAGCAGTTCTAATATTTAGTCTGGCTCCAAGTGTTGGAAATATTTAAATTTTGACTTGATGATGGCACCAGATGAAAAATCGGGGGATTAAAGGGATTAAAATTCATCCCGAGGGGAACTTGAATGTTTGCAGCGAATTTTCTTGGCAATCCATCCAACAGCTGTTGAAACTTTTTGTTCAAAACACAGCACCCTCATGGTGACCCCATGGGAGAAAAGTCCGGGATCAACAAAGTGTTTAGAATACAGCGTCTGGGAAGTATGAGCGTGTTGGTGCCAATCCAGCCAATGGTTGTCAAACTATTTCACCACAGGCTAAAAAATGTCAACCTGCAGGTGGCGCTAAAGAAAAAACTGTAAAAAACACGAGGGTCAGCAATACCTCTTTCACACAGAGTGTGTGTGAGTAAACGTGCTAAAAAAAGTGATTAACTCTTTTCCCACTGACAGTAGAGGAGTTTCATATTTGTATTTCCCAATGTGTCATCTTCAAAGTCACGAATGCTACAGAAACTGAGAAGCTCTCTCACATGCTGTCTTTCCACATTAGCACATCCACCTAGGTGTAATGTTTTCATCACTGACGATCAGAGCCAATAAAAACCTGTGTCTAACAGTCATTTGACCCGGGAGTGAATGCAGATTGTATCCATTCCCATCGCAGACAAAATTCAGGTGTTAGTGGCTGTTAGTAGGTTTTTTGCCCAGTGGAAAAGGTGATTAAGATTCATCCCAGGGGACCAGAAATGTCTGTACAAAATTCCAGTCATTTCATTCAACAGTTGGATATATTTCTGACCAACTGATGTATTCAACCCTTTTTTGCAGGTTCCAGCTTCTAAAATGTGATTATTTGCTGTTTTTTCCCTGTTTTATATCTTTGTAAATTGAATATTGATCTGATAAACTGTTGGGGATGCACTGATCTAATTATCTGGATTTGGTATCAGCCCAGACTCATCAATCCACAATAAATGTAGTTCTTTTGAGAATATTAATATCAATTTTAGTCAAACAAGATGAACAAGTTGACTGCCCTCAGGTCAGGATTTCACTTGTTTTAGAATATAATAAAAATAAAGGGGGGCAGAGGGTTTGCATAGCCTTAAGAAATAATCCTGACTGTGAAAGTGTCTTTCTTCAAGTCTCGGCTAAAAGCATACTTTTTTCAGATGCATATTTCCTAAGTTGACTTGAGGTGCCAGGTTATTATTGGTCTTTAATCTCTATTATTACTATTAACATTATAATTTATCTACTTTCTTTTTAATTCAAACCATTTGTTTTCTTGTTGTGCAGCAGCATGTTGAAAAGTGCTCTATCTTATTCTCTATTAGCATTATTACTCACATTATAAATTCTTATTATTATAATTTTTTTGTATGACATAAATGTAAGACACAATAAAGATGAAACCATGGAAATATGAGTGAGGGAGTTAGAAAAAGCTCCTGAGAAAATGGTCATAAAATCAAATACAGTGAGCCGTTATTACTTCTAGTTCATTAATTGGTTAATATTTTCCGAGAAAATAAACTTGGTTTCGACAGAGACTCATAACTGAAAACAGTAAACACAATCAGCCCAAGATCCTCATTTCCTGTGTCTACAATATTGAAAGATACAACTCAAGCTTTGATAATGCAATCAACGTCTCCTGGAGATCAATAACCCTACGGTAAACAGATAATGAGACATCAGGACACGACAGAGAGAGACAGAGAGATGAGAAAGAGAGACACAGATACTCTACTCACATCGTGCTCTGATGATCTTCTTGGAGACTGGGAGCTTAATACTTATATTTACTGTCTCGCACAGTCCTGGTTAGGGAGATCCCAACAGGAACTTCATTTTTGATTGTTGCCGCCATTGTTTGCATATCTGATATTATTGGCTTCTTATTCAGCGCCTTGGTGAACAGTGTGATTAGATTGTCTGAAGTAAGCTGCAGTGGTATCAGGGGACCAATGTACATGTTCCTAATTCATCAAAACAGAGACGCCAACAGGTCTGACATGACATCCACGGCAGCATCACAGCCACGACATGCTGATATCATCATTACATCGCAGAAAGCATACGGATGTGTGGGCCATGAGGCCCGATTTGTGAGGCCCAGACAAAACGGTTGTGAGCCCAAAGAGGCCCAAATATCCCAAAGGATAGGGCAAACAGGAGTGGAGGAAAACATCTAATGGACCCAAAACTATTCTGCAGAACGTTTGTGCAGGGGCAGTGTTTGTGATTTGTCTGTGACTGAGCGGAGGAAAACTATTTTAGTATTTTTTGTGTATAACAGTGTTAACTCACCAAAATAATAGAGCAGGGAAACACAAAGTTTAACATTGCAGATTAAAAAAAGTTGCTGCTTTGACCCACCCAGACATTCATGGTAACAAAGTCCCTCAGGTGACTGACGTACTCCTCTCAAAAGCTATTACCATTTCTGATCATTTGCTTTTTAATTTCATTATTTTAATCCTGACTTAATCAGGCTTAACCAATTTACAAAGGAATTAAAAAGAGACTGCCAGTGGTTATCACTGTGTGTGTGTGTGTGTGTGTACTGTAGTTGAAGCTGTCACTTTTTACAGTCATTCAATCTTTTGCACTATGTAACTTTAAATTGCAAGATCTATGTATTGTGCTGTATTGATTAGGTTCCTGGCCAGGTTTTTATTTCAAATCACATTTAACATGAAAATAACAAATACATGCTAGTAAGAAAAAGGCACAGGAAACTTCAGCAACAAATGTTCAAAATAAATAAATCATATCTTAAAATGTGGAGGAAGAAGTTAATACTTATCGAGTCCTACCCCCTTTTTTATATTTCATCAAAACATTTTGTGAAATGCTGCTTCTGGATAATTATTTACAAAATGATGTATAGTTTACCAGAGATGAAAGGTTCTTACATCATCACATTGCTGCCGTTTGTGTTCAATTTGTTAACATTTGCTAATAAGCGCTAAATACAGTGCAACTGAGACTGACTGGAAATTCAAGACTTTTGGGGTATTTGGTTATAAACTGAGAGAGTGAATAAATAAACGTTGACCTGACGATGGCACTTGAAAACCAGAAGAGGATCAACAAAGTTATTACAGTTCATCCTGAGGGAAACTTGAAACTGCAACATCCGTACAGACACTGTCAGGCTATAGAGAGGAAGATAAGATATTTTTCACAGAATAAGTGTAAATAAATAACCTGCTAGTGGCATTAGATAAAAAGTAATGGGATCGCCAAAGACATTAAGATTCATCCTCTGGGGACCATGACCATTAAAACAGAACTCTACAGCAATCCGTCCAATAAGAGGATGGGTTACTCTTATTAAACTGATACTGAATACTTAAATGTGTTTGTTGAGTTGTAACTGAGTTATATTACATCACATTAATGCTGTTTTTAAATCACATTTATCACCAAATTTAGACAAATACATACATTTATGGTCATAACACTATCTAGTGTTGGAAACCATCTTTGCCCCACCTCCCAGCACTGCATTCTAAAGGGCTTTTTTGAATTTCCCCGGAGTGACACTTCACCAAAACTGGGTGAAGTTACACTTTAAGATATTTTTAAATATTAGGATATTTTAAGATATCTAAGTCGATACTCAAATAATATATGTTAAGATAGTCTGAACCAAGTCTTTACCAAGTGGGAGATAACTGATGCATCCATTATTAGAGCTGTACAACCAGTTTTTCCAAAATCCTGTATCATCATAAAGAAATCCTGATTTTAGTTTTTTACATTACCCACAATGACCTAATAAACCTACTGAGTCCGACACGTGTGTTAAAAGTCTCTGACAGCTGATACATTTATATATTGTCATGACATTTACTGCCCAATCATCCAACCATAGAACAAAGAGCTGGATGAACTTTGTTCTGCTTTGATTCCTGCACGTTGTGCTGGAGCTGAAGGTGAACACAGTAACTTGGCAGTCAGCTTATGTTCCACACTGTAAATATGCCACCGCGAGTGAGAATTATTCTGTGCCAAGAATAGAAGCAGCAAAGCAAACACTGTTTCGGATATGAGCACCTTATTTTTCATTGAATCCTTGGAGACATCAGTGAAAACCTAATAGGCAGCTGCTCTAAGCCATGAGCAAATCCCTGATTTGTGCTCTGCCCATCATGCGTGTAATTCATCCAACACTGTTTTACACTGTAAAACAAAAAAGCTGGTCTTACAGGAAACTAGCTGTAATGTTGGGGACATATGCTGATACTTGGCAAGAAAATGTCAAAGTTTTCCAGTATTTACAGTTTAAATAATAGTATACACACACGTGACAGGAACATAAATTATAAAATTTAGTTTTTGTCACGTCATCCCACAGGACAAAGACATGCAGACTGAGGTTAGGTTAACTGGAGACTATAAATTGGCCGTATGTGATTGCTTATCTCTGCTTTATATCTGTATGTCAGCTCTGTGATTCACTGGTGAGGTAGATTTGTACGATGTATCAGTGCTTTAGACTTATGGACAAATGAGCTGGAGTTGTGTTTGATCACTTTGTATTTTAGCATCATATGGCTGTACCCCTTAAAAATGTAAAGTTGAAAACACAATCAGTTGTTATAACTTGCTTAATACATGTATATATAACAAGTGATTGAGTATAGCTGGGGATCATTTAATGAGCCAGAAAAAGAGGCAGAAGCATGATGGACAGCAGTGTGCTGCTGCTGACATGTCTGGTCTTCATCTGCTCCGCTCTCCATATATAAACATGTAAAAAACAGAAAGAAGGGCTTTTGCAGGCCTCAGATATCATCTCTCAAATGTCATCCCCCTCTTGAACTAAATCTTGTGATGATATCGCACTTCCACTTTCAAACATTAATATTTATTATCCTCCTTATTTGATATTTCACCACAAGCAGTTTTTCATTTTATTACTCAATTTGTCTGGAGATGATGGCCGCGAGGCCGGAGAGGAAAACCATCATTTTAATGGGAAAAATTGCGCAGGGGGTGGATGGATGGATTAAAAAAGCAACACCTGTATATTGTGATCCCATTTAATATTATTGTAATGAATGAATATGACTAACCCTAAAATGTTTCGATGATATTTTGTAAGTAAACTTCACAACACAGTACAATAAAAACACAAATAAATGTCTCAAACATGACCAAAACTAAATTAATACAATTTAAAAAAATACCTAATCAGGAAGCAAAAATAAAATTTTAAGCAGTAAATAATGCAGTGCATCTTCATTTATTTATTGTAGAGTATTTATATATGTATGCGTGTTTCACATGCGGCTGTTTTGTCACTATTTGACTAACATGAACTGAACATTCAGGTTAAAACAATCAATAATAAAAGCGTATTAAAAAGAGTGAAAAAGTCCATCACAATTTCCCAGAGCACAAGCTGACGAAATAGCTCGTTTCATCTGACCAACAGTCCAAAACACAAAGTTCAGTTCAATTCAATTCAGTTCACGATGACGTAAAACTGAGAAATGTGCAACTTCCTAATGTTTCCCATGCATCCAGTAGTTCCTGTTTTATTTTGAAAACCATTTCTAATCAGTTTAGTTCCTGGTAATGACGCCACTTTGCTTCTCACTCTGACAATGGATGTGTTTCCTGTCAATAGACCAATTATATCAGCCTACATGTGCTTAGTTGATCTTTGCCAGATTGATAACTGTGTTCATGCTCTCTCATGTTTCTCCCTTTTCTTAGTGTTGCCTCTCAGTTAATGACCAATACTTTGAATAATTGCTCCTGGATTTTGTCGGATTTCTTTTGCATGTGTTTCTTTGAGCACTGGCACTGACCCAGTGATTTGCCATTGTCTCAAAATGCAAAAACAAGCTGAAACAAGCGAGTGTTTGACTTTTATGTGTTGTACATGACTTAAAATTGATTAATTGATTATCAACATAGTTGCAGATTTATTTCTATTAACCAATCAAGGAGGTCAAACTTGGAAAAACTGGTTTGAGACTTAAGAAACTGTTGAACTTGGCAGTAACTCATGAAAAAACACTGACTGACGAGACTGTAAATCAGCCACAAAGATCAAACAGCTATAAATTTGTTTTTATCTGAAGTGCAGAGAAACTGAAGTGGACAGGACCTGTCACAGGGACATCCTGTAGATGGATGACGGTAGAGACACTGTGCTGTAGCTGCTGTTACCTGTAGGCCGCAGCCCACTGGGCAGAGCCTATGACCTTATCTGACCATGATGGATGGCACTGTCAGCCCATCAGGACCACCCCGAACTCATGAACACACACTCAAACACACACTCTAACACACCCACCTGAAATGTATGGAGAGGAGATTCTATGTCAACTGCTCTCCTGTGATATTTCTATCATGAAAACTGTACACGGTGAATATATTAAATAAAGACAAGAGAAAATGTAATAAGATAAACCTAGAGGGACGAAAGGATGAAGGGAAAGACGGGAAGTAGGAGACAGTAATTGAGAGAAGTAAAGGGAAACAGAGACACAGAAAGAGCTGTCATGGCAACGCTCTAAAAATGACAAAGCAACAGTTAATTACCACCTCCACCCACAGGAATGATGCATAGATAATGGTGAAGGTGACAGGACACCTGCTACAAAACCTCAGTTAGTTATCACCTGCAGGTATTTCTGGAGCACCATGTGTCGTGAGACTAACCCAGTTTCTCTTACTTTCTTTTCTTGTAACAGATTTGGGTTCATATTGAGAATGTGAAAGTGTGGGGGGAAATACCAAGAGATCCGCTGCTCTAACTGTCAAAGACACGGCGTGACATCCGGTCTCTGTAGGATAAGCTGGAGACCATTTAGAGCTGCAGGTTGTACCATCACTTTCTGGGTGGTTACTTTGTGCGTGCTAGATGTTTGGGTGTTCCCCACAGACCTTTGCAGTTTCACACAGTGGTATGCATGGCATTCAAGTTAATATAATAATTTATTTCCCTACAAACAAGGCTGTGATCCACTAACTGATGCTACAACCACCATGACCTATACTTTGAATACTTGGTCCTGGATTTTTGTCACCTTTTTTTCCAAGTAGGCGACTTCCTTGAGCCCCTGCAATGACCTTGCTCCTGACCTTACTCTTTTTTCGTTTGAAGATGCATCATTTCAGCTACAGATACGTCTGGCATCCACACTAATCCAGAGTTTTAGAGCTGCTAAAATGGAGATGTTTGGAAATACTGCTGGTCGTGTTTTAGTTTGGAAACTCAGAGGCTGCTCCATTTGAAGTCTTTTTGGTCACAAGGTAGCCTTCGCCCATACGTCAAGCTCCTATCATTAACTACTGCATTTTAAAATGATGCGAACACATATGGGAGACAACCTATTATTCAACCAATCCGCAACAATTCAGTTACTAAAATCTAACTAATCGTTTTAGTCTGGGAATGCTGCTTTCATAAGAAAACTCAGTAGTTTGGATGTAGCCTGAGGAACTGAGCTACTTAAATGAGCCCATTCATCACTGTTACTTGTCAGCAGCGCATCTTCAGACTCAAATCAGTCACTATTCAGACACCCTCAAGTGTCACAGATGGTTGAGTCTGGTATCATCACGACCAGCTGGATTAGAGGAGAATTGACCTGCCTCCTTGAAGTGACCTGGAGCTCACAAAGTGCTGACAAAGCAACTCCCAGCTGCATCGAGAAAAAAAATGTAGGATCAGGTTTTTTACTCTGCACAAAGGGCTTTAGGCTCAAAGAGGAGGATTTCCACGTCTGTGATAAAGTCCCTGCCAGATACTACACAAAGCAACCAGCCATATAATTAAAGGCAAAATTTAATGCACTTTTTTGTCTTAGGGCAGCAAAATTTAGGTACGTCTGCCACCTGCTAACCATAAAATCATTACTGCATTCACCTTTGGTTTTCATAAGACTTCTCTGCACAACCGTGTCCTTCCAAATGCTACAAGTTTATCTGTAAAATCATAGGCTTGATGTAAAGATTGACATGACAGCTTCCCATAAGTGAATCCCCCATCGCCCCCTGTTGGCTGGTTGCAATATGTCATAAACCCTGCTTCCTCCATGTTAGTGGATGGGACATGGATCAAACTAAAGAGCAAGAGTGCAAGTTAAAGGTAGGGTTGGTAAGTTGTCTCTGAAACACCTCCTCTCTTGAAATCCTCTCCCTGATAGCCATCAATAAAAAAGAATCAAAGCCAGTGTCTGTGGCCCTCGCAGGACTGTAATACACATGGCCAATCATTTCATGTGGCGTACGGACCTGCAAGACCGTGCTCTCACTGCACATCAACAGAGTCCACAGCCGGAGAGTCTTACACCACTGAAGCAGAGACGATAGTCAGAAGTGAGCAAGTGCGTCATAGAAAAGTTGTCTTCTAGCAGTTGTCAGTCAGTGTACGTCAATGTGTTTGGGGCTTTTTTTCAAAATGTAGCCTGCTCTTGCTATCTTTTTCAGAATTACCAACCCCAACTTGAAAATATTTTTTGGGTTTTTGTCATTTGTGTTAGTTGTTCAAATGCTGTTTCCGGTAAAAAGTTATTTGATCTTATAACAATGAGGTGATTGACAGATAAGACTGACTCATGATTGGTCAAGCGTGTGTATCGGAGAGATTTTGCTACTGTGTTGACTCACAGGCACAAAACGGCAGCGATCGTATCCAAAATACTTTGGCCTCATTTCTAGATGATTGGAGGGAGAGGAGATGTGTCGTCCATCTTTAAATATGATCTATGGTAAAAACCTTGAAGGTTAAAAATTAACTACAGATAGCATCACAGGGAAACACAACTAATCATCAAACATATCACAGCCTCAATGTGTGTTGACACTTGATTCTGGAATTCATTTATTTCACTTTCAGGCACATTCAAAGTAAGGCTGTGGACTAAACAGCTCTTCCTTTATTGTGCCAAGCCAGTGCATGAAAGCTCTTACTGTAAAATAATTATCTGATATATCCTGTTTAAGAAATGTCACAGTGCTAAGCATGACAAAATTCACTCATTACTGCTTACTTAAAAAAACATTTTACCTGCTTTTGCTCCCAGGTTCGACCAGTGGCTGCAAGTTATGTTTTATCAACATTGATTTCCACAGAAACTGTGGATGAAAAACGACAGGAAAGGACTGCAGGCCGTGTTTTTCCTTCTTCCAGTGATTAAGACGTAATAGTCACGAAGACAAACATTTGCACCATTAAAATCTGTAAATGAATCAATGCGCTCCAGTCCTCTCTCATCTCGTCACATATTATGTAGATAAGGGAGAGTGTTGATCTTGATCTGTCTGACTGTTCTGTCCTGCAGCCACGGACACAGGAGGAATGAATACCGCACGAAAACTGGACTTTTGGTCAGTGAAGAAATCCCAAGAAATAAATTGTGCTATATTAGTTATTTTGATAAATATTAAGTAATCGACAGAGTAAACACTACCTGTATTCAGTGAGCTGCCATGTAGCAAATTTTCTTCCATTAGAGAATAAGCTCTGCAAGTAGCTTTACTTTTAATACCTTAAGCATATTACTCACTTTAATGTGGTACTTTTACTTTTTTGTCCATTTATAAGTACTTTTTCTTGGCTTCTTCCACCACCGGTTATATAGCTCTCTGACCTCAATCAGTAATCTTTCATTTGTCTGTTTTTGATAGGGGTTTTTATGATATACATGTTATTCTCCATGTTTTCCATGCTAAGGTTAATCTCACAGTAAAATAAAGTCTGTCTTTACACTAATTTCTCTTCACTAAACAATTCATTATTCCCTTTTTCATTTTTCTAAGAAACTAACAAAGTGAACAATTAAGTACAAGGCAGCTATTACATATGGAAGTCCGAAGAAGAAACATCATATAATTGTACCCACTTAACGTAAAGGCAGAGGTCAGGTCAGCCTACCTCTTCTGTTCCAGAGTTTCTCTTGAAGGTTGTTGAGAGCTGTGCAGCAGCAGGAGAGAGAGAGATGAAACACCAGTAGGGCTGCACTCTGGGAAACAAGATCGTCTCAGCTAAGAAACTGAGCTCGGGCCGCAGATGACAGCTACACTCTGGGGATGAGAAAGACGGGAAAAGTTAGAGGGATCACAGACAGACGAGGAGACTGTATCGACGCCACAGCTTCTCATCTGATTCTCACCACCACTATTATTGCTATCAAACGATCAGGCCTCTGTTGTTTGTAGTGATCAGTGGTGTCTTTTTTGAGAGGATGATGCAACTGCTGTTTTTGAAAAGGGTGAAAAACTTCCTGTGGCCTCCTCTCACTTCACAGAAGCATGAATTCATCCAGCCTGAAGGTTCATCTCCGACCACATGACTTTCAGGACAGCTCAGCTGCGCTGAGTTCTCTAACACAAGCTTATAATCACCATTCCCTGCCAACAGATGGAGCGACATGTCTGGATGTTCACACTTACAATAGGTGACGATCAGTATAATGAGTGGCACGTAAAAAAAATAAAACTCTCTAGTTTAAGACAGTGAAGAGTTTGTAGGGAATGGGCAGAATCAGAAAAACAGCTCTCATTACAAATTGCATGAGGAAGTCTATGAAGTTCATCTTTATGCACAACTGCAGGAGTATGCTCAGAGTTTAATAGTTTAAAGCTAGAGGTAAAAGGAGGTGAACAAAAAAGCCCTTTGTAAAAAAAATGGATGGATGGATATAGATATACTATACTGATCCCACACAGAGAAGTTCCTTTGTCACAGCAGCAAGGTATCAGTGACAATAACACACTATGCAAAATATAAAAAAGACAAACAGATAACAGACCTACTTCCTATATTTATGGTAGTCACAGATTACAGCATTTATTCACTGAACATTTAAAAAGAATTGAAAAGTCTTGCAAAGGACACAATTTGTGATTTGGGCTCAATAATTTCTTGCAGACAAGTTTTCAGCTGTCAGGGATTGTTTTCTCCTTTTAATTCAAGCGCATGTTCACCTGTCTTAAACTATCAAATAATTATGCTGTACTTGGGTTTGAGATAACAAACAAGAATGTCAATGATGCCTAGTTTCGTCTTACACAGTTTGAATCCCTAACATCTCTAACACAACCCTCCTCCAAATTCTTTTGAGTGGACTTCCTGGGTTCCACAGGACATTTTAATGCCATAATATGTTGAAAGCATATCCAGAATCACATCAAATGAATTTCCGGTATTAAAAATATAACCTTATAAGTCAAACTGCTCTGACATTCTTTCCTAATCAGTTTAAAATCCATGCAAGGAACAGGAAATGACATTGAACTGTCAGCAGGGACTTGGGTTCTGTCCAGTGTTGTCGCACTCTTTCTTTTAATATTGTGAACTGTTTCTGAAATGTTATGTAAATATTTTGTGAAATATTGTGTCATTACCCTCGGGAACATTTTGTTCTTGTAACTTTAAAACATCCTCATTAGTCAGTAATAAAGTAGTGGGTGCGATTGATTTACTATTTATTTGAGCTAAATTGTCAAATATAGAAAGGTTTTACTTACAGTAGTTGGAAACTTAATATGTTGGAGTAGAGCCAGTCCAATGTAAACCATTTTGATGAATGGAAAAATATGTTCTGACTACAGTGAACACAATATGCTCTGGATTTATGGATTACATCCCTACAGAGTTTTGATATTTGGCGCCGTAGCTCTGCATCTTGGCAGTGGCCCACCTCTGCTTTTTAGATCTAATTATGATATGAAGAATATCATAATTATATCAACAGCAACATCCGCAGCATCACAGTCTATGTGCCAACAACAATCAAAGGAAAATCAGCACGGACATAACATGAAAGTATAAACAATACAAACGCTAAAAATTGTGTTTTAACGTCACATTCAGACACAAAAATATGACCTATGACCAGATCTGTGCTGCGGAGAAACATTGTATTATAACAATATGAAACATAATAGGTACAATGGAACAGAAAATATTTTCTTGACAATTAATTACCTCCAGGTGGTTTCTTTGTTAGTTAGCAGGATTACGCAAAAACTATGGGACTGATTTCCACGAAACCTGGTGGAAGGATGCAGTATGGGTCAGTGACTCTGGATCAGGGGGCAGATGCAGGATTCTTTTCTTCTTTATTGCGTGATAGGGCATTTCTCAACATTTTCCTTAAAGGAATAATTCATGAATCTTGATGAAAACATCAGGCATATTCAGGGGACTGATATGGTTTCATAAGGGGACTGTTGGGCCTTTGCAGACAAATGCACTTTACTGAGATTGCAGGGGTGCACAGGACATTGTATTTCATTATGAAGATATTCATCGCAATAAATCATACTTTCTGAGAAGCATCATTAGAGATCAATGATGGCTAAATTGAGAATTTTATGCATTTAACTACTTATGATTTATTTTGGAGAATTTTCACATGTTTAAACCCATTTTGATCTTAATGGTTCCCATTTTACACACAGTTTGCACTCATACGAATGGCAGAAGCAATGACCCAGACATTGATTTCATCTATTAAATTTACTCGTCTGTAAAAAAATGAATGACTGTAACTCCAGCTTAATTTTAATCTACTTCAATGCCCAGTATGTTTCTCGAATAGTACATGAATGTTTTTTTATAAATACTTTAAAAAGTCACCAAAAATGAGCCAGAGAAAGAACACTGGGTTCACTCTGAAGAACACTGGGGCCTGGATGCTATTTTTATTTTTACTCCAGACTTTCAGCGTCTCTTGCTCCAGTGTTATCTCCTAAAAGATTAATGCAGAGCCATAACTCTGAACATCTTTCAGTTGTTAAATACAAGCAAAACACTTCCCAGCAGCATCAGTGAAAATAACTGCTGCAAGATGGATGTTGCCTTTATCTCAACTGTTGGATCATCGCAGTGATTAGCCCATGGTCTCCGATGTTGTGCTATCAATTGCTCCTGCTTCTAGAAATGTCTATGCTTGATCGTGTGATGTGCCCCACTTTCCCCCCATCTCTTCCTGCACCAGCCTCACCAAGCCATATGCAGCAGTGGTTATTAATGAGAACCGTAGAGAAATGCATCACCACGGAGCCAAGATGGAGGTTTGGGTTCGTATTGGGTTGTAGCAACACTACGCTGAGCCTGGAAATAATGATGACAACAGCCTCCGACCTGGGGCTCAGTAGGAAGATTATAACACACATGAAAAATAAGGCATGTGGAACCTGCCTCAGAGTAGATCTGGGTCCAGCAGGACTAATACAGCGAGCATCCAGGAGAAATGAAATCTTATTGAAAGGGGACTGTAATGTATTTACATTACTATAAATGGCAGCTTCATAGCCCTGAGCCCAAAGAAATATAGATATCATTAAGTACACCCATAGGCCTGATTAGGTGAACAGAGTTCAGACGGCGTTCACAGAGATGCAGAAATGGCAGGGGCATAATCTGATAACCAGGAAGTGCCGTGTCACACACTGAAGCAGGAATACTACTAATTATCAACAGAAGAAAAAAATCTTTATCGAGAACATAAATATTACAGCAAAAAAAAAAATTCAACACAGCTTTTGGAGTATTTATATCCGCACTATTCTTGTTGCTGCAGATCAGCACAGGATCTGTGCACTGAACACTGGCATGTGATGGATGGTGCGCTATCAGCACCATTTTATGTGCTCTGTCCTAATCCACAGTGATAATGAATCTCTTGGAACATAAAATAATTTTACACTTTGACAGAAGAGAAAATCATTTAGAGTCGAGATGCAGGAGCAAAGAATAATAATCCAGGCAGTTGGTTTGCGGCTGTGGCCAACAGTAACTGAACACAGCACAGTATTTTAAATACACTATGAAATGCAGTCTAGCAACATTAAGCTTGAGTTTTGACATGATGAATTATAGTCAGTTCAGAATATGCATGGATAGAGTTCTATACATCGCAATGGTTTTAAACCCTGTAGGTACATATTTTTACTTTTTGCGGATTATCATTACATGCAATTCTGATAGCAGGAATGAACAAGGTATGGAATTGCACTAATGAGCCTCAAAGAGAAAGTTCACTGAAAAATGCCAAACTATGCCAATGGAGGGGTGGGTGAAGTGTTTAAAGGTACAGTGTTTAGAATTTAGTGACATCTAGTGGTGAAATTGCATGTTGCAGCTGAACACCCCTCACCTCACCCTCCCCTTCCAAACATGACACCTGTGGTGAACCTGTGATGAACCTGTGGTAGCCTTCAGTTGTCATAAAAACTCAAATGGTGTTTAGTTTGTCCAGTCTGGGCTATCGTTAAAAACATGGCGGCCTCCATAGGGAGGACCCCCTCAATGTAAATATAAAGTATTTTTAATATAAAGGGCCTTTTCTGGGTTAAAGAAAACACTTTTGGAGTCTCAGGGATAAACAGTGTTGCAGCCAAATCCAATACAATTGAAGTAATTGGTTATCAATTTTTTAGCATAAAATAACAGAAAAAAACCCCAACATGCCTCCATACTGCTTGTGTGGTGTCATCCAAGTGTCTGCAAGCCCCGACATTCATATTCAACTGGAAAGGCATCATTTACACTGTGTTTTCAGCCTTAAAGTCTACAAGTGGAAGTAGCGTTGCTAGCAGATGTAGTGGAACAATAATCTGGCTTCAATTTATGTCCTCAAGTCTGTCTACGAAAGGTTATCTATATATATAGATATCTATCTATATCTCGCTATTAAAAACAAAACATAGTTTAAAGCAAGTAAATGGGCAGTGCCAGAGTCAGCAGATTGCACACTCCACAGTAGTTAATACACAGATCTTAATTGTTGTACAGATCATAATAGATATTAAATAAGATCTTATAGTTTTAAACGATAAGATGTTTAGACCTCATAGAATTCTGCATATACATCCATTCTGTGTCTATCTGTGTTATAACTTCCTCAAATAGTTCTTCATGAGACAAGAACTTAAATGTTTAATGAAAAGTTTAAAACATGACTGTTTAATTAGCTGAGGCTAATATTGTCCCAAGGGGTTTAAAGCACTTATGGCAGGTTTACTAACCACATTTATGAGGACCTTTTTTATTTATATTAAAAAGTCTGCGGATAATTCATCATCATATCCCAAACGTAATTATCTGTATGAGCCTCATCTCCCAGTATCCATCTGAATGTACCCGTTCCTGAGCATGATGAGATAAAATGACTCAGCTTTGTTAGCAGGATGTAGATAATTGCCCCTTTGATTAATATATGCACTCTACCTTTTTAAAAATGTATATTCATTACAGCTTTCACACTCAGTTAGAACAAATATTGTAAATGATCAGGTCAAGAGACTGCAGGGAATTTCACCTTCCATGAGCAGTAAAATACAGCTGCATAAGCAAAAGATCACAGGTGTGCAGAGAAAGATAATCCTGCATCTGAAGGTGAAGTGATGGAAGTCATTCAACTATCACTGTAAGTGTTGTATAGGGAGGGAATCTATGTCATCTAAAGATACAGCCCAGCAACGTGTTATACACCACACAGGTGGAGAACTTGACTTCTACACAAGTAATGTAATTAAACCTGCATCACACAAAAGCATCACGTTCCTGTATCAGATACAAACCCCACTTTGGGGACCAGGTGCTGGGAAATGCTGAGAGTCATGGGAGCCATGGGAAGGACCAATAACAGCTCCGACTTCCAGAGAATCTCATCCACTAATGGCCGACCCCTGGGACTTTTCTACTTGCTTGTTGTTGTTGTTTTCACCCTAACATTCGGACAGACTCTTTCTTCATGCTACATATAAAGGGATGAGCAGAGGAGACCTGCTTTTTCCCACAACTGTTACACATGAAACCTCTTTATTTGGGACAAAAACAAAGCTCTTTACTTTGAGGAACTGAACATTCGTGACAAATTTGAAAGGATTATCTGGAGGCGTTTCTAAGATAACTTGTTCACAAGGCAATAAAAGGTTTCGTAAGGAAACAGTGACCTTGGACCATCGTCGAATGGAACTTTTGTACAGAATAGTTCACCCCAAAATTTGAATTCCCTCATTATCCACTCATCACTTTGCCATGTTTGTAGCGTAAGTGTCCGCTGTGATCCACCCGGGAACACAGCTCCAGAGGATATCAGAGGACATTTAGGTTAAAAGTGTGTTGTTGAATGACATCGTTTTGAGTTGAATTTGAATGTCGGGGCTTAAGGACACTTGGATGACACCACAGCAGCAGTATGGAGGCGTTTCAAACTAAGATCTTACGTTCACAGGACCAACAATATATTTGTAAGGTCACAGTGATCAACATACAGTACATACATATGGACGTACCAATGGACAACCTGAAAACGTAATTGCTGTCACCATCACGGAAGCTTAAAAAGGAAATCTTATCACTTGCTGTTCTTCTACGAGTGCAAATAGATCAATGAATATTGCCTCAGCAAAAGTTTTCATTTTTTTAGACTCTGTGGTGCATAACTCCAGTGTTGTTTATACAGACACTGTCATCCTTCTCCACAGTGCACTGAAGCAGAGGGCAACAAAAATACTTTGTCTGTGTGCAAAAGAGGTCAATAGAAAGTCTGCTCAGACAGGCGGCTGACACACGAACAGAGAGGAGCTGACGGCTCTGCTCTGTCATGAAATATAAAACAAAACAAGACTCTTCTGCAGACGTGCACCCAAGACACTTCACAGACACAATTTATTTAAATTGTAAAATTTATATATTCTTCTGAGTGCAGACTTGAATAAGTGACTGATGGATAATTATACTCCTTTTTCCATAAATGATTGTTGTCTTACGGTTTGTTGAACTGGAATGAGAAGAAAATGGTGTATTTTCAGCATATCAGTCTATTTGCCTGTCTGTATTATTTAAATGAATTCAAATTACTATGGAGCAAAATTTACTTATGAACATTACGTATCAATCAATCAAGCTGACTCTTTGTTTTGGCCAGCGATTCTTGATATATCACACAATACGGACACAAACCCTCCACTGCATTATGCAGGTATAAAAGCTGCTAGAAAAATACAGACAACAGTATCAAATATATGAGATGTAAATAGATGAATGTGGGATGATTAACTGATTTACATCTGACTGAACACAGGCAGGCAGGGCTCGCTGATTTTATTGTTAGGGGCAAGACATCTACATCAAAAAGATAGAATTGCGGGATACCTGCTCTTCGCTCTGATCAGCAATTGGTAAAATAAGTCAGGTGTGAACTTCAAATTGTCGTCGTGACACAGGTGGGAAAAATGTGCGGTTAACATTATTCATTACTCAGAGACAAAAAATGTGATTATATTACAGGGAAAAAAAGTTATTTAAAATATTATTTAAAGATCTAGATTATTTTTTTTACATAAACCCATGACACGATCATTTTAGATAAGGACCCCTTCAGTGTGTTTTTAAAAACTGTGAAACTGTGTATATTTACCAGGACATTTGGATTTGGAAAAATTACCTTAACAAAATGTATCAAATCTGATCCATTACGTATCTAATCGATTCACATCGTATATAATAAATCTTAAGAAATAACTATATTATATCGATTAATTATCATTGATAAATAATACTACTAAGTGTCAAAAACACCCAGTGACACCAAAGAGTGTGCCTTGGACAATGAGCAGCACCTGTCTGAGACACAGTAGTTTTTATTACTGCAGGTTGAGCCCGATATGTGACCTGAGGCAGGAGCAGAAATAACTACATTGACAAGCTGTGTGGACGTCAGGAGGACGACAAGCACTGGAGGACAACGCAGGAATCGATTGGTTCATTGGCAGCTGTGATCATCTCAGCACTGCTGATTAAAAAGAGATGATTAAACAGCTCCGCTAACACACACACACACACACACACACACACACACACACACACACACACACACACACACACACACACACACACACACACACACACAAACACACACACACACACACACACACACACACACACACACACACACACACACACACACACACAGAGGTAGTCAGGGTATGAGTTAGCTTCTGTGACATTTTACACAATTTATTCAGTCCAGTATGATTTTCCATTCTGATTTAATGACGTCAAATTTTTTATGTCCATTTCTGCTTGTTGAGCGTTTTGGGTTCGATTCTACAACAATTTCACTAATGAATGTGATGCTTATAACAAGCCTGCTCTCTTTTCTGAGCAGGAGTGGCACAGGAGATTGGGCGGATCACAAACCAGAAGATCACAAATCATGCCAACGGTTTTGCCAGCAGTGTGATGTGAAATGGAAAAAAGGCAGCATAAGGTAGTGTGTGTAAGTGGCTGAAAAAGGGCAGAAAATTGCTATAGGACTACAAATGCAGCCAATTACAGTCTGTTATGTAGGAATTGAGAAGCAGCCTCTGACCAGCACATGTCAGTATCCAACACTCAGTATTCAGTGGTGAGGTTTATAACACTGTCAAACTAAATCAAGATCAACTACAGCAATTTTCAGAAATTAACTCAGAATGTTCGCACACTGCAGTCCGGACTTTGTCAAGAGTTTGGCTTCCTAATGAAAAATACAGCGGGAGATTCTCCGGGTCAGACGCATTCACAGCAACAGAAAAGTCTCCAGAGTCTTCAGGTGAGATATTTGTGTTTACAGCTCATCAACAGAGGCGTCGGCCATCATCACTCCTTTTCATCCTGAGATATTTGTTTTTCTTTTTGTGTTAGAAACGTCATCAACACACCCACTCGCTCGCAGTGATGCTATGGAGGGTGTCACTCCGGAGAATGTCAGAAGATTATCCGAAGTTCGGTGTATGTCTAAAAGCAGCTTATGATATCTTGCTCTTATAGTTTTCATAAAACAATTATTTTCTAATTGTAGTTTTCCTTATGTCGATCCATTCTGGTAGTAATATATTTGTATAAATTGAGATTTGTTGAATGGTTTCACCCTAAATTTTAGTAGCTGAAGCAGATGAATCGCCTCTTCTTTCAAGGTTATAACAAAAGCGTCCTATTTAGAGTAAGAAAAAAAAGCTGCTCTCAGGTTTCCACTGCAGATCTGTGTCACGTGTAATAATATAAACTGGGGCGACTTTGTCCGCAGTATGAAACTTCCAGTCTGGGCTGCTGCTGACGCACAGAACAAAAGTTATATACATCATATTTTAAATGATAAGGCAGCACGCTACCGTAGACGTCAAATGTTGCACCATCAGGGCACTAACTCTTCTATGTGCCAAAGCGCCTCGGTCTGTTTACCGGTAAGCCAACAGTCTCTGCATTCGCTACTCCAAGCAACACCCCAAACAACAATACAGCAGCAGTATAAAGGATTTGAAGTCAGCTCAAGATCAACCCCCTTGAGGCAACTCTGTTTCACTTCCATTGTACCTTTTCAAACCAGCAGCTCAAATAAGGGGTTTGAATAAAAATGGAGGCAGCAGGCACGGTTGTTAGTGTTTGTGCCTCAGAATGAGAGCCGTGACGAGACACAGCAGAGACCAGATGAGGAGACATACCATAGCGTACATGCAGAGGACTAGGTTTTTGGAAAACAGCTGGTCGGTGTGCATCCAGACTCAAGTGTCTGTGAAGTGTCTATTCTGTAATCTGAAAGGCAGCGGAGCATCTGTACACGGGCAGAGCAGACTCCTCCTGGAGCACAGGCTGAATTCTAATGCTGTTAGAGGCTCACCTCCGTCCTCTCTCCTCTCTGAAACATACAAGGGCAATGCTGCATTAATCATGGATTCACAGCTCGCTTCCTTCACTCTCACCTCCCTGCAACCACACACCACACACACACACACACACCTCTGCCTCCTTGTCTCCCTCTCCTAAAAAACACTCAGAGACATACACACACACACAGCCCCTCCTTTCCATCCTGTGCAACATCATTAAAGAGACTTATTTAACATCAGTTGCAAATTTGAAATGTCTCAGTTTGAAAAGCATGTGATTTTACAAATCAATGTAATTAGCTTGTACCTCAATAATGATAATGATGCACGCTGATAAACAAACTGGATGTCCCTGAAGCAAACCAGAAAACAC